>NC_056748.1:843295922-843345922 GCF_019279795.1 Protopterus annectens | reverse complement strand
ACTGTTTCTTTTGAACAACTGAAGTTGCAAATACCAGCAATGTTTTGATTTCATTTAAGCTTTCTCCCATTTAAGCAGGAATGACTTGGGAGGTGTACAGACAAATTTTTGCTGTAGTGATTCTGGAATCCTGTCTGCATCTCCTTGTGCTACTTAAAATTGCTATAAAAAACAGCAGATGAAGTAGTCATATTGTTCTCATAGTCGGTAGTTCAAGACTACAGCAGATCAACTTCTCAACGTATTTGCACAGATAATGTGATCTCTGGGAAGGGACAAATGTTAAACTGCTCAACAATTATTAATGGTGCTTTTTAATATATGTGAGCAGCTGTTTTCCATTAAGAAAGCATACTGCAAGTCTATTGCATGGGTGCCCCCCCATTTCTGTTATTCAGTTTTTCTTTTAACATAAATGCAAAGGCATGTGTAGCAGGTTGAATTTGCTGCCATTCCAGTCAAAGAATGTTGAACAGATGTAGGCTTGACAATATATGAAGAAGAAGGCACGCATCAACTTTTCTTTGGGATATTTCCAATACAGTATGCCTTGAACTTAATGTTCTCAATACAAAACATACGGATCTTCTCAAGATGAATATGCCGTTTGCCTAAGATCATCATTTGGAGTTGTACAGTATTCATTATAGACATGAACTAATTTCTCAAAGTAAAAATAATCTGTTTATCTCTAGTTTCTGTTTTAATTAAGAGGCTCTACAATACCTTGTTTCTAGATTTCTTAGCGTCTTACTAATTTACAGACCAGTTTCTGAAAAGCTTTTACTACTACCCAGATGATAGACGTTTTGAAAAAATATGACAAGTATCATTTCCCTTACGAACTCTTCTAAATGGTTAGACGAAATGATCATGTAGAAAACATTTCTCCACAAGTGTTATTATGCCAGATGAAAACAAAACCTTTGGCATCAATAATTCACCTATTTTTGTATCTTTGTATTCTCAAAGCTCAACAGAGTCACCACAGAAGGATAAAATAAATTTAATACAAGATTGCATTGTAGATGAAACCAATGAACTGCAAATAAGGAAGACAGCACTACTATTCGATTTGAAAAATATAAAAAGTCTCATTAATTACAAGCAATTGGTGGTCATTAAAAGTAAATAAAATGCACATGACTACACAAGACTGAAGACTGATGGAGTGAGACTAGTCGGCTAAAAACAATTTCAACCCTAAATGCTGCGATAATATATATGAAAGATCACACTGTCCCTACTACAAAATTCAGCATCTGCAAAGCTGTCAGATACCTTTGATACAGCTCCTGAAACCTGGCTGTATGTAAAGTTTAGAGAAATAAAATAAAAAATGACTACTGTTTTAGTGAGACATTACCACATTTCAACAAACCAGATGGATTTAAATCTGCAAGACCAGCAATGTGAATTCCAGTCTTATAGATAAAAAATTCTGTAAAAGGGGTTTCTAAGAACAGACACTAAATAGACAACCATTCTCATTCAGGTCTGTAATTCTGCATACACTTGCGCTATTTACACTAAGAAATGTAAATTGCATATATCTAAAAAAGAACAATGCACTCCTGTTTGTGAAATATTTAAACTAAGTTGCCCGTGAACAATTCATTCCTGTTATGGAATGGCCAAACTAAGCTGCCTGTGAGGATTCAAAAACGATCAATGCTAAGCTATGCTAGCAATAACTCCTTACAAGGTAGACGTTATTGTGGAAGTAATGGCCCACCCAGGGGTGTAATGAGGCCTGATGCTGTAGGCAGAGAATCTCTTCACCCAAGGAAGGGCCATTATTTCTCATATAATTCCACCCTGGAGGATATTATTTCAGTTAGAGAACGGGCTCTTAAATAGTTTTTCATGTGCTTTTTTTTTTTTATTTGTCTCTCTCTCTCTGTACAGGAAGGTTTTAATAATGTTGAGATGTGGGGTTAGGGTTAGCACCCATTACTAAGGTGGTGCAGGGGGGTGGAGTTTTGTTGGTGTTTTACATTCAATATTAGGGCAGTTCGGTCATACACAGTAGATCCATATATGATGTAAAATAGTTCCTCCACTTTATGTTTTCAAACAAGCTGTAACATGCAATTGTTGTTGGAAGTATTTTACAACTGAAATATAAGTTACGCAGGTATTTAATGTGTTCACATGGGTCTACCTGATAACGCCGATACGCCAAAACACTGACAACGAAATAACCGACACCACAAAACCGAAAGTTCAAAAACATGAAACTTCACATGCCCGACAAACCACAATCCCGACAATCAACAAAACAAATACCTTTTCCAAAAAACACACACACAACACAAGCACACCAAACACCTTACAAACCTACACTAAACCTTAAATACACAACTATCTATGCACTAACCTTAACCCAAACCCTAACCCTAAGGTCCATCACTATCACACACTTACCTTACCCGCACACTAACCCTCACTCACTTAATCTGCCCCTAACCCTTAAGTCTGTCACTATCGCACACTTACCTTACCCGCACCCTAACTCACTTAATCCTCCCCTAAACCTAAAATCTGTCACTATCGCACATTTACCTTACTCGCACCTTAACTCACTTAACCCACTCTTAAACCTAAAGTCCATCACTATCGCACACTTACCTGACCTGCACCCTGACCCTAATGTCCATCTGTACCGCACACTTACCTTAACATGTCAGTGTTCTCAGCGTTGGGATTTTCATCTGTCGGTCTTCTCCATTGTCGATCTTCCGGTGTCGGTGTTCTCATTGTCGGCATTTGAAGCTTTCGGTTAAATCAGGTAGACCCGTTCACACACACACACACACACACACACACACACACACACACACACACACACACACACACGCCAAACAGCTACATGATTCACTGTGAGCAAATGAATGAAAAATAAACTACAGAATGTAGGATATTACAACTCTGCCTACCCCATGCCTCTTCTTTAATTTAATTCATTGTGCCTTGTAGTACTATTAATTTTCTGGTAAAACACTGAGGATTAAAGTCAGTCAATAATGTCACACTTAAAAGTTTCCTACTTCTGTTTAATGTATTCATGCTGATGGGCTGTGTATTCTAAAGTTGTCTCTGTTCCACTATCTCACACTTAAGAGCTGTCTTTCACATGCACACAAGCCTGTACATATGCAGTCATACACAAATACATGTTTTTCTTAATTTTTTTCTTTTTATTTTATTTAATTTTACACTTGTTAATCAGCAAAGTGAGCATTTTTTTATATTGTCTGAGCTTTGCGGCAGTTTAATATGTCACCTTGAAGAAGAGAACTTGTTTTTCAGTGGGTATTACCTGTACATGAACATCATGATGGAGAACTTTTTTTCTGCTTCAGGTGGTAATGTACAGGTTGTTCATTCTCTAACACTCAGTAATGAATAATAGCATTGCATGAGCTTGTAGTTGATCATCAAATAAGGGCTGAGCAGTCAGAATTCAGTGCTTTGTTGTCCATTTTAGTCTGTTGATCCTGTACTGCCAAAATATCTCTCCCTAGTCTAGTGTGATGTCACTGCACGAAGGTCTCAGATTTTATTATTGTTTATTGACGAGGGTGACCAACTGAGCAGTACCCATTTACAATGAAGGCCTGAGAAGAAAAACTCCAGGCTTAACAGTGTGTAATATGAAAAGGTTCACAATGTAAATATAATTTCTATTCATGCAGAATGAGTACATACATAAGAATATAAAGACATTCCTTTGAAAGTTAACAAAACATGTATGTGTCAAAAGTAATTAGGCAACAGCTGAGTATGCTGACATATACTAAAATGCACTGTCACAGCTTTCCTATATTCATGGTATATCATGAAAGAGAGATGATACAAGCAAAAGTCAGAACAGTATTCAAATTAGATTCTGTGCTTTGAATACAGATGCAGGACTGTGATGCTGGTATATTATATATACAACACAAAGAAATGTATTGCAGTAAATATGGTATTCTAATTGCTAAATGCAAGCAAGACGCAACTATACAAACCACACCCAATGACAATGGAGTAGGGGGATGGAATACTTTTAAGATTATGAATGGTATGTTTAAAACCTTGAGTAAACTAGCATAATATCCAGCAGATTCTATGGAAAGAATCGTCAAAAAGAAGGAAATGACCAAGAGAGAGGGAATTACAGAGTATGTCAGGAAAGCAGTGTAAGGTTGGAGGGACACAAGATGACGACTCAGGAATTCCAAAGAGCCTGATAACAGTAAAGTCAGAAAACAGACAATAAGAAAATGAAGACAGATTAGATGCATATGGTGTATGCATTGAAATGTCAAGAAATATGAAAAAATAACAAAACAGTGTTTCAGGGGGCAATCCCCCTGGACCTCCCACATTTCTACTACTTAAAAATACCAACTCCAACATTACATAACAGTAGGGAAAAGCAAATATCTCCTTGCTACATGGCTACTGATTTTACTCAGATGCCTGAGAAAGTTGGTAACTGAGCCAGTATACACGTTATATACAAAAACACAAACATATGCATACATTTACACACACACACACACACACACACACACATATGCATTAGTACACAAATAAATATGCAATAAAACAGAATTGCAGGTGGTACATTTTTAGTATATTCTGCATACATTGGTCAAATAAGTTTGATGTAATCAAGTTACACTCAAAATCAACCATGTGCATTCTGACATAACAAACAGGACTGTGCATATGTGATGATACAACATTAGATGGAAGTTTACCATAACAGAGAAATAAAGACTGGAATACTGTCTAGTACTTCACAGGTTTATAGATGTGTACTAGGCTAATGGCTCTGGAGCTTTTACAAGCCTAGCCCATAGAAGTGCCCTGGTGTGCCTGACGTTAGTTCCCACTGCCTCTATCAAGCAGAGCCACTGGAGTGATCCCCGGGGTGAATTTTCTATTTCCCATCCACTCATCAAGGTTTCTCTTGAAGAGAGCCAGTGAGGTGCTCTGTTTGACATGTATGGGAAGTCTATTCCATAGCATGGGCACTCTGGGTTATGAACCTGTCCCTCTAGCACGTTCTGTTGATTATGGTAATGAGACTGAGGTCTCTGGAGCATGTGGTGTGGACGGATTGAGATTTCTTTAGATGTAGCATTTCTAACAGAGCTGGGTCAGACATGGCTTTGTAAGTCAAGCAGAGATTGCCTCTAAGTAGGCAATATGAGACAGAATAGTTGGAGTTTTTTGAGTCTGTCCATATATGAAAAGAGTTTAAGGCCTAGGATCCTCTGATCCTCTTTGTGAAGTACCTTTGCGGCCTCTCCAGTTGTTGCAGGTGTCTAGTGAGGTACATGCCAAATGGGGCATTATACTCAATGATTTAACTAATGTGGGAAGAGTAGATGGAGACAATGACCTCTTTCTTCCTGGATGCAAAACTTAGTAATGAGATGTGCCACATAGAAGGACTTTCTGACCCCAGTGGCAATGTGGTGGTCAAAAGAGAGGTTGCTGTCAACCTGTGTTCCCAGATCTCTTATAACACCTTCTGTGTTCAGTGGACTACCATCAATGTGGTAATTCATGGGAACTGGGTTTGGGCCATGGTTCTGATGCTAGTCGGTCTCAGTGAGGCCTTTCAGTAGGATGTCAACATAATTTGGGGAGGTAATAATGGCTCCCAACTTGCAATCGTCTGTAAACTTTGTCAGCTAGAATCCCTTCTTGTTGGCCTGGACTTCTGAGAAGTAGATACCAAACAGGACAGGACCCAGGACCAATCCCTGTGGGACTCCACTCGTGACTGGTCGCCAGTCTAACTTGGAGACAGCTACTTTCACACTGTGAGTTCTATCTGTGAGCCAGTTTGCAACCCACCTAGTGATATAGGGATTCATGCCTACCTTAGTGAGTTTTTCTGTTATTTCTAAGTGGGGAATGGCATCAAAGGCTTTGGCCAGATCAAGGTAGGGTGTATGACTCAAAGAAGTTGACTAAGTTGAGCAAACATGATCTACCCTTCACAAAACCAAACTGTGTGGGATCCAGAGTTTGGAGATTCTCTATATCCTTGTTTATTAGGTCCATGATGATGCGTTCCATAGCTTTGCATATCAGACTTGTCAGGCTAATGAGGTGATAGTTCCCAGGGTCTGTAGTCCCTCCTCCTTTGTGTAGAGGGATGACTATAGCAATGTACCATTTGGTAGGGAGAAAGCCTGAGGTGAGGCTGTGAATGAACAGGGCACACAGGTGAGGTGTCAGTTCACTCTGTAGTTCATGTAGAACACAGCCAGGGATATTGTCAAGTCCCATGGAAGCTGTATTCTTGGCCTTGGACAGTGCTGTTTTAACCTGTGCTGCAGTAATACTGGGTACCTGGCAATCTACTGGTATTGTGATTGGTCTTTTGGGGGGTAGGGGTAAAGTTGGCACTGAATCTGTTGGACAGTTTATTGGCAATATCTGTTGGCTCGGTATAGGAGATACCATTGTGCTGTATCTCAGAGCAAATCTGGTTATTGCTGTGGAGATTCTTCACATAACTATAGAAGGCTTTGTGGTTGTCTTTACTATCTGCTGCAATTCTGTTTTCATAGCTAGCTTTAGAGGATTTGATGAGGGATCTCACCTTTTTGTTGAGGCCGATAAGGGAGTTTTTCCAGTCTTGGGACTTCACCTTATTCCGCATCAGTTTCTCCTTCTGTTGTAGAGTTTGTTTATGGCAAGGAACCACCAGCTTGGCTTCCTTTTTTTGCATTTGTGTATGTGTTCATACAGTGCATTGGTGTATGATTCAGTGGTCATGCATCTATTCTCCATTTGCATGGGTGTCGTGAAGTTAGCCACCTCTGTTTTTAGCAGCCCAAAGTTAGCTTTGGAGAAGTTTTTCATGGTAGTTACCTTTGCGGGGTGGGGGACGGTGGATTTCCAAGGTGATTAGTTTGTGGTTGGATCTAGCCAGGGAGGAGTTGACTATTGGTGTAGAGCAATGGTCGCCCATGTAACCCCTCTGTTATAAAATTGGTACTGACTAGCTGAGACTTGGTAGCGACTGTGAAGCTTTCTTTGTAGGCAATGTTAATTATATTAAGAGGAAGCTTATTGCATTGTTTTGATACATAGATACTACAACCTGAGTCTACTTGTCTAATGACAGCATAACGAGGTAAGAAGCTGCTTGTGGAGTAAAGATGCTCAGATGGGGTGCACCAAAATTAATATCTAACAAAATGAAAGGAAGATGTTAAAGTAGCTTGAGATAAATTGTTAGCGGAGTGAGATTCACATGTTTAATCAGTTCTCACTAGGGAAAACCTTACAATAATAAAAGCAGCTGCATATATAGCTTGGCAAGTGTTTGCTTAATTTCCACCATAATTAACATGATATAGAGGTCACACTTGAATTCACTGCCCATGATAATTAAAATGAGGATTACAGATTCAAAAGTGTTTCATGTAGGTAATATGTAAGCCACTTCATGAAGTACTTCTTTCATGGAGCATTGTGTTTTTGACACTCCTCTTCATGGCCCAGTGAGGCTGGTATATTACCTTTTATCTTCTGGAGTATATTGCCCTGAGGATATGGCCCCACAGTCTTTCAGTTTCTGCCACTACACTCTCTCTGTTACTATTGCCTTCATCAAAAACTGTATCTATCCAATAAAATCATAGTTCATTACTCAGTTATACAAGCTACTATTAAACACCTTAATTCTTTAGCAATGAGCTATTGGTCAGTTATAGAGTATGGTAGGGCAGTTTCCTCAAAGATCAGTATGATCTTCCTGAAAGATGAACAGTCATTTTGAATTTCTTTTGTCAGCCATGCCATCAATCAGCAGGGCAGTTTTGCTTTATTACTGGCCTTTAAACAAATACAACTTAGGTGCCAGCAGTCAGGAGAAGCATAACAGTGGCTTGTCCTTTAGGAAGGTCCACCAAGTACCACTATCAGTCTGATGGTTAACATTCCAATGACCTAACAATGCTTTATAGTACAATGGTCCAAAAGTCTCAAATAGTGTGAAAATATACAAGCCAGCCATGTTAGTTGACAATTGCAGATCATAACAAGAGTGCATCACTTCACGTCTTCATGGCGATATTCCAGATATGAAATGACCCTTAGTTTTTTTACAGTGGACAAAACTTATGGTCTGAAATATTAGTTTTATTTTAATTTTTCATTATTCATAGGTTGATACTAGGCTATCTGCCCTAGGGCCTATACAAGCCTAGCCATAACAATTCCCTGGATATTTCTTCCCACAATATTTACTTCCCTGGACCACTGTCAAGCAGGGTGACTGACATGATCCCTGGGGTGGATTTCCCATCTCCCATCCAATCATCAAGGTTCCCTTTGAAGAGGGCCAAGGAGGCACTCTGCATGACATGTATGGCAGTCTATTCCAGAGTACAGGAAGTCTCTGGGTCAGGAACCTATCCCTCCAGCATGTTTTGTTCATTGTGATGACAAGGTTTAGATCCCTGGAGCGTTTGATGAGGGATTGGGATTTCTTTAAGTGGAGCATGTCCAACAGCTCAGGGTTTGACATGGCCTTGTATGTTAAGCAGAGACTGCCTCTGAGTAGACGATATGCCACAGAGTATAGCTGGAGTTTTTTTTAGATGGTCAGCATAGGTCATCTGCTTTAGGCCTGTGATTCTTTTAGTGAGGTATTTCTGCAGCTTTTCCAGCTGTTGCAGATGTCTTTTGAGGTACATACCAAACGAGGCGTTGTACTCTATAATGGGTCTATTGAGGGATGACTACAGTGGGACAATGACCTCCTTTTTTCTGGATGAAAAGCCCTTAGTGATGAGGTGTGCCACATAGAAGGATTTCCTGACTGTTGTGGTGATATGGTTATCGAAGGTGAGACCACTGTCCACCTGTGTCCCTAAGTCTCTCATCACACTTTCAGTGTTTAGTGTACTGCCACCTATGTGGTAATTCATGGGTACATGTTTTTTTCCCAAAGGGGATAACTATACATTTCTTGACATTAAGCTTGAGCCCATGGCTCTGGCACCAAGCATCTGTTTCTGTAAGGCCCTTTTGTAGAATGTCCACATCATTGGGGATTCAATAATGGTTCCCAGTTTGCAGTCACTTGCGAACTTTGTTAGCCAGAGTCCCTCAGTGTTGGCCTGTACTTCAGAGAAGTAGATGTCAAACAAGAGTGGTCCCAGGACTGAACCCTGAGGTACTCCACTTGTCTGGAGCTGGATTTAGAGTCGGCTACTTTTACAGTCGGGGTTCTGTCAGTAAGCCTGTTGGCAACCCTTCCAGTGACATAGGGATTTATGTCCAGCTTAGTAAGTTTATCTATGATTCCAGAGTGGGGGATGGTGTCAAAGGCCTTGGCGAGGTCCAGATAGGCTGTGTGGACCACCTTGCCCTCGTCCACAGCTCTTGAGACTGATTCGAAGAAGTCAATCAGGTTCAGGAGACAAGATCAGACTCCACCAACCCAAACTGGGTGGGGTCCAGTGTTTGAAGGTTGCCAATGTCTTTGTTCCATGATAATGGGTTCCATGCCCTTGCAGATCAGGCTCATTAGACTGATGGGATGGTAGTTCCTGGGATCCAATCCCCCCTTGTGGAGTGGGATAACTGTAGCTGTGTGCCACTCAGTGGGCATGAAGCCTGAGGTGAGGCTATGATTAAACATGACACTTAGGTGAGGTGCCATTTCATTTTGTAGTTCATGTAGTACACAGCCTGGGATGTCATCTGGTCCCATGGATGCTGTATTCTTGGCTTTGGAGAGTGCGGTTTCTACATGTGTGGCCGTGATTACCGGAATTTGGCAATCTTTTGGTATTGAGATAGGCCCTTTAGGGGGTGAAGTTGACACTAAATTAATCTGCCAGGATATTGGCAATATCCTTGGGATCAGTATATTTAATACCATTCTGTTGTAGCTTAGAGCAGATCTGAGCATTGCCATTTAGATTCTTGACATAACTATAGAATGCCTTGTGGTTGTCTTTGGAATCCAATTTATATATGCATTGCTGAAGCCATGCTGTCTCATCACTGGTCAAATCTTGCACAGCTATTTTTTTTGGCAGGCCAAAACTGTCTGCACACCATCCAGCTATGTTGCATTTTCAGTGGGGTTTGCTCCTTGCATGCAACATCTCATGCTTGACAGGTCTCAAAGAATCTTCTCACAGTACCCACCGCTAGTCTCCATCTCTTTCTGTCCAGCTATTCTGACCACCCTGGTCACTTGGCAGCTGCTCAGTCATGGGAGCCTGCCTTGTTCTACTAGTGAATGATGAGTTAAGAGGGGTTCAGCCAGTGAAACGCCTGCCCACAAAGTACTGACTTTGCTAACAGTGCTAGATGACTTGCATATTAAGCACTTGCATAAGCATTTGTTATTGTATCGGAAGAAATAGAAGCAAACAGCCTCTAGGGAAAAACTAAAATATTTCAACTACAAATGATGTTGAGGATTTCCATTATAACCACCCAATGTGAGACTTTTTATTGAATATATTTCTTACACTACCGTCTCTGAGCAAGAAGAGACACAAATGACGCTAATAAAATGTCAGGATATGTACCATTTTCTTGTTTATTTTCCCTAGAAAACAAATAACACGTTGGACACACCATTACAAAAAGGTACAGTCACTGGAGCATAAAATTGATAAGGACAGGCAATATTTCTACCTTGGGATACAATTCGCAGCAAGAACAGACTTTTCCAACTTAGTTTGCAGTGTAATTTTCCCACTATCAGGACAAAAAAATACTGTTTTAATTCACAAGTAAAATGCATTTAAAGTTTTACAGAAATAAAAGAAATTAACAATGTATTTTATTCATGCAGTTTCCATGTAGCTGTACATCACTCCATTCACTTGTTTTTTTCCCCTTTCAAATCAGCTATAAATTCCCCCTGGGTACCCGCTAAACAGGCATGAAACTGCTATGAAATATTTCACACTTGACATCATCTGTTGACAGAAAACATGTTCTCACAGCAGAAAAAAAGCATTTCTTAAACGAATACCTGTATAGACAGTGTACTATTTCTGAATTTGACAGAATTACTGATCTGTGTAAGATACCAAAGCACTTAGACAGTACATAGTGCATTAAAATTGACAGTCTGTAGGATATTCTTACATTTTCTACTTAAGTGAACTTAACTTTAATATAAAACAAATAACTACGTAAAGCACACACAACTGGAATGTGCATTTTCCTTTTTGGAAGTGAGGTGTAAAAATGCAAAAAAGAATATATAAAACATCAACCAAAGTTAATTATTCTTACAATACAGTTTCAGTGGTGCCGGAGGTAGGGACGTGGCTCTCAATGCTGAAAGTTGTTTTCTGGAGGAGCTGAGCTGCAGCAATTGTGTGATAAAAATGTACAGCTGAAAAATATGGCACAGTGAAAGACCAAAAACTAGTATGGTTTGTATCACACACTGAAGCGATGATTTCTATATTGCTCGATTAATGAATGAATTGTTTTATTCTGTGCACAAATTTCCAAGGGAACTTCAACCATCTGTCTAAAAGATGCTACTCTAACTTGGTGCTTATAAAAAACTACCAGATCAGAATTTACCACCACCCATGTTAGAATATATAACAACTATTATGAATTAATGGCAACATTTTAGCATGGTTATTATATAAACCCAGACAAGAACCACATTTATATTTATAATACTGTTAAAGAAAATGCAAATTAAAAAAAGAAAACATTGTGGAGCAGTGAGCAAGTAGAAATTAGAAAAGCAATACTTTAGGGCATTCAAAATTATGTGTTTGTGGATGTAGGAAATACATTTCCCTATTTTGAATAACTTTTTTCACACTCCTACCTATTATTTTCAGTTAAGTTGTCAGATTAGACTAGACACTAGACAGTGCATCACTTTCTAAACTGAGATACTGCTGCTACTCTGTTAACAAGATACAATATCCATGTGCCCAACTGTGTATCTGGGATGCATGATCAGTACACCTTAATTGATATGGTATTAATCTTAATGATGCTGAATGTAATCCAGCTGGAAATCTTGGACAAGCAGCTATATAGCACTTTGTGGACTCTTCATTTGGGGGGGGGGGGCTAAAAAAAAAAATCAATGAAATAGGTTCTCCCACTCTGGGAAGCATTACCATTTTTTACCCCTCTCTGTTGTCTGTTAGTAATTGCAAACCTTTTAATTGATCATAAACACATTAACTTAGCCTTTATATCTATTTTTTATGGTTTTTAAGCAATCACATTTTTAAGCAATTTCAAATCAACTGTTAAGCAATCACAATTATTTCAGTGTCCCCTACACATATGTACTATGGAGCAGGTACCCTGTTTAGTCCACCCTTGCTACAGTACAGATTCTCAGTATAAACAAATGGCATAAAGATTATGCAGAGTGTGGAGCATTCGTGAATTTAAAAACAAAAACTTCTGTCACAGCCTAGCTGATACTAATATGTTAAAGTTTGTGAATATGGGATTTGGTTGGACATACTTCAGATATATGTCACTCTTTACTATAAGACAATAGATGGAAACACGGGCAATGATTTCAGTAACAAAATAAATAAATAAAAATAAAATATGTGAACAACAAATGCAAGAAATTCAGTTCAGAATGATCACCTTTTTTATGAACTTCTTTTATTAGCAAAGTGATTCCATGTCAGACTTTAGATAGTATTGAACTAGTATTCCAGAAAATATCTGTGTACATTTAATAGAAGCATTATACAGAACGCCTGCACACATACTAACAAACTACTAGAGAAAAGTTACAAACTAAAAATGAGAACAAACGTCACATTCTTTTCAAATTTCATTTCACATCTCCATCATTCTCATAATTTCCCTTATATATTTATCTGCTCCTTCTCAAGACTTATATCAAATTATTACAACAAAATCTGCAAAACATCTCTTTTGTATCATATTTTCCAGGGTTAAATAGTGAGATTGTGACACAAAAGCACAGGTTTTTAGAAAAACTGATAACAGCTAATGTTTTTATAAAAACTGACAGCAGCTCATGTTTTTATAAAAATTGACTAATTTATTCAATAACCCCTTCAATTAATATTTCTGACAACATACCTTTCCTACCCTCCAAGCTTCTTCTCAATGACTGTTTAAATTACATTGTTATGTTTTTTTTTGGTTAAGAGTAATTATTTTAATGTCAGTCTTTGTAGTATACAGATCTGTAAGGAAAAACGCTTATGCAGGGCAAAGAACTTTCTTTGACAGATACCAACCTCAGAAATAACTATTTATAGTCCACCTCTATAAACACTCAATGGCATCATTATCACTCAGTCTAAGGAGTTCTTTGATATATACCAAACCTTAGATTCCACTTACATACCAATTTTAGGAAGCCTGGATTGTTTCCTGTAATTTAGGGAAGTCATCATTTCAATACCCGTGTATACAACTTCACGGAGCTTGGCCAAATGTTGAAAATTAGATAAGTTTTAACTTGTGATATTTTAGTCTTTTGGTTCTCTGGTTGCATTAATTTCCAGGAGTGCTGTATCTATTGGCATGCTAGCAGTGGTGAAACCTGTTTGGTCTTTTCTTTCCTCTACGCAGCTGTATAACCATAGAGTTAGTTACAGAAGTGAGTATAAGAGGCAATCCCCCCCCCCCCCATAAATGGGTGCAGTTGGTGGTTGTTCCACCTGCAAAAATGCATTTTATACATATATGTGGTTTACCTTTATTTGCCAGAATGGCATGCACTTGAGTCTACCTGTGTGACATCAAACATCCCGAATGGCAGGAATGCCAAACATCGACATTCCCAATTCACCAATCTTGCCCCCTTCTGGACCCATGTTAACTGTTGTTCCTAGGTCCAGAGGGGTAGGGAGTTTCAAGGTTCAGTGTTTATGTCGGGTATACCACACTTCAGCATTCCAACATTTCGCTGAAGTTCGAGCATGCGATTATTCAAGCGCATGCCATTCTGGCAAATGAAGGTAAACTATATATATGTATATATACATATACACACACACACACACACACACACACACACACACACATGTGTGCGCTTGTGTATATATAACTTGAAGCTTTGACTTATTTGTTTTGTGCAGCTTAAAATGCAACTACTTGATTCTTGACAAAACATGGGTGAAGCTATTTATTGGGAAAAGATTTACCAATCATGACAATCAACTATTCCATTAGAAAAATCAGTATGAAAATGTTTCATTTGTTATACTAGCATTTCAGTTTTTTTCCCCTATTATGCATCTAAAGTTCAGGTAGCATTACAGCTAATCCAGTGAGGATATCAATTTCATACCAAGAACAGCTCTCTTATTGTTGGAAAATCATTCTGCAATAATTCATACAAATGAAGAACAGATGATGTCCATAAATCCTATAACACATGCAAGGTTTTCATGCAGCTGTGACTATTTTCCTTATAATATTGTAAGTTAGATAAGGACATAAGCATGCAGTACATTGGTTCCATGCACCCATAAAATGCTAAGTATTCAGGGAGCAGGCAGTCGGTGGAAATTATGTTTTTACTTTGAGTCTTTGATAAAAGTAATTTGTGCATTATTAGGAAAAACTGTGATTATAATATGTAGATTCACACTAGCATGTTGGAATTCAGTGGGGGTGTCTGTAGTTTAATAAACAAAAGTATGTATAATGTAATAACTGCAAATATGGTATGGTATGTTACTAGATTTTCAAGTGTATTTGAGAAAAGTAAATTTCAGATTATATGAAGGGAAATTACCTGCTCAAAGGTGTGGTTTATGTTTTCAATGGTCACATTATGCAGTACTTGATGTTACATTTCTAAACCAAGCAATTAGCATTGGATTCTGTGCTAATTTTTATTGCAAACTATCTGCATTATACAGAGAAGTTAGATGGCTTTAGAGTGAAGATGACACACGCTAATTGTTATGGCATCATTTCATTTCCCTGTCCTCAGCACAACAGGTGCCTGGAACTGATAACTAATTAAAGAGGCCCCCATCGGTGCCAAACTGCATGCTATACTACTTTAAGATCACTGGTGTGGAACTTAATGACATTCTCAAACTACTGACAGGAGCATGGATGTGTGTACATGTGGCTTCTTCAAGCCCGGACTGCAGAACACAGACATCAGCCTTTCAACTTGGCTAGGAACTAGTGAACTAAAACTGTGTTGTTTTATGATATTTTTATTAAGCATTTTTGTATTTCCAGAATTAATGGAGTCAGAAATCTAAGGATCTTACTATGATCTCACATTTTAAAATTACTATATCTTTTAAAGGCAGATGCAAAAGATGAAACAGGACTTGAAAAATTTCCTTTTAATACCAGAGGTGTAACATTTTATGTGTCTTTATTTCTCATGTATTTGTCAGAAAAATTCAAAGCGCTGGACAAAAAAATTACCAGCTTTCCTCAGCTATTATGTCTGACCTATATCTTTGTTAGTGACTGCCTTAAGAGGTCACACAAGCAGTATGAAAAAATTAGTACTCAGTAGCCAGACGTCGCCACAGATATCAACTGCATACGTGAAGCAACAGGCAGAGTAGTCAGGATGGCATTTATTATAGACCTGCTTCCATGTGTTTACAGTAGTGTAGTCTTATAGTGATAATACCTGCTGGCTGTGTGTGTTATACAGACACTTACTCCCAATAAGCAAAATTAAATCCTGAAGGAGAAGCCTAAGAGGTGAAACACATGGGAAGGATAGAGTCTTGCCTGATTGGCAGGTATACTGATACTGTTTCAAAACATTTACTCTCCAAGACTGGTTTGTGTAACTTTCGGAATTAAAAACAAAAATGAAAAGTAGAAACTCTTGCTACTGGCTACTCTTTTTTCTGGGTATTCTTTGTGTTGTTTACTCTTAAAACTTTCATAATGTTTGCGTAGTAGGCATGAGCATCTGCAAATACTGCCATACTCAGAAAATGGAAAACTCGGTAGTATTTTTTTTTTTTACTTTTGCATTTTAAATATTTTAATTCATTACATTTTGAGAGTCTGTTGCCATAGCTTGTCATTGAAAGAATGAGGCGTATATTACATCTCAACGTGGGACCTTTCTTCTATGTTTGTGACAGTTTTACTTCTACATGTGTTGTGGGAGAATGTGGCACTGCATTTTTCATAATTTATGTACTTTTTTATGTAAGAGCACAGTGCAGCTTATTGTTGAATTTTAAGACTATACTTTATTGCCCATTGACTTTTCTATTAAAATGGCACTCTAGTATGACAGGATTAACACTGGACAAAGAATGATTGTCATAATCAAACCACAAACATATATACAATAAAGCTGGTGGTGGATAATGAATGACTGTGGCAATCACACAATCAATATATAAGTAACTGAGCTGGCACCTGACAAGGAATAACGGTTACAATCATGCAGTTAACACACTGAACAACAAATGATTTTTTAATTACTCATGCAATATGTACAATATAAAGCTGACGTTGGATGACAAAGGTCTATGTTAATCATTCACTTCTTTAGTTACTGCTATTTTTTATTTATTACTATAAGGCAAACATGGCTCTTCTTTGTCTGTTTTGTAGTGTTGTGGGCAGTAATTTTCTTACCGTAATCAAGGGGAATTTACTGTATTTAAATAACCTGCTACATGGGTTAAACAGTATTAATCTATCAGGTAAGTTATGCCTTCTAAGATGCTGTTTGGCTGAAATGGACCACAATTCCTGGTGTGGAACAATCTGCATTCATTGATATTCATTATGAATGGGGTATTGCCTGTCATGGTCAAGTGTTTGTGAAAATGAATCGATCGATACAAACTGCAACAAGACTGAGGTGTGACTAAAAGATGGACTGAGGCTGACCTCAGGTGAGGCATGACAAACTGGTAAAACTTTCTGAAGAAATGGCAAACATGAAATTTGTCACTATATTTGTCCTGTCAGAGCTACAAAGTAACGTTTAGCAAAAGAAGGAAAGAAGACAATGGCAACATCTAGCGTTTTTTCATTATTATTTGCTTATAGTATTAAGTGGTATATGAGTGAATGCAGCTGCCACATATAGATAAAGAAGATAAAAATCGAAGCACGTACATATAAACAAGAACAAATGCCAGAATCTAATGTACCACTTGTACCTTTTTTTATCTTGATACTATGGCACCAATACTCAGACATGCAGCACCTATCAGATTAGACAGTCTGACATGAAAATGTGACACTTCTTACATTCAAACATAAGGGAAGAAAGTTTCATAACACAGGCAGTGAACATAAGAGCTTACGCCAATCAGTCTGATTAATGGAGTTAAAAGCCCTTTGAACCTCATTAACTAGATATACCAACCTCCATAGTATTGCAAGAAAATCTGTAATTACTTAAAGGAAAGGAGCAAGCAGCTCCTGTTTGAATCATGCACAATTTGAAAAATGGCAATACTCCATCATGGCTCACCAATAAACAAGCTTACACTGCCCAGATATCTTAAATATAGGTTCATCAGATTTGTTGACCATTAATATTAAGTCAGAATTCTAGCATTGTCTAAACCATACAATCCTATATTAAGAGTAGACAAAAATGTACATAGGTTCATAGGTAGGTACTAGGCTATCGGCTCAAGGGCCTATGTAAGCCTAGCCAGAAAGGTACCATAGTTTACGCCACCCAAGAAAGTTATTTTCCTGTGCCACTGTCCAGCAGAGACACAGATGTGATCCCTAGGGTGTATTTCCTATTTCCCATCCACTCATCAAGATTTTTCTTGAAGAGTGCTAATGAAGAACTTTACTTGACATAGATGGGTAGCTTGTTCCAGAGTATAGGAAGTCTCTGGGACAGGAATCTATCCCTCCAGCATGTCCTGTTTATTGTGGTGACAAGGTTTAGGTCCCTAGAGCGTGTAGCTCGGAGGGATTGGGATTTCTTTAGGTGTAGCATGTCCAGCAGCTCTGGGTTTGACATAGCTTTGTATGTTAGGCAGAGATCACCTCGGAGTAGGCGATATGCTACGAAGTAAAGCTGGAGTTTTTTGAGGCAGTCAGTGTAGGGCATTTGTTTGAGGCCAGTAATCCTATTTGTGAAGTACTTCTGTGGCCTTTCCAGCTGCTGCAGATGTCTTGTGAGGTACATTCCAAAAGGGGCGTTGTACTCTATAATGGGTCTAATGAGTGACGAGTAGAGGGGAACAATTACCTCTTTTTTCCTGGATGAGAACCCTTTTATGATGAGGTGTGCCACGTAGAAGAACTTCCTGACTACTGTGGCGATGTGACTATCAAAGGACAGACTACTGTCCACCTGGGTCCCAAGTTCTCTTATCATGCATTCGGTGTTAAGTAGATTGCTGCCTATGTGGTAGTTCATGGGTACAGAGTTTTTACCAAAGGGGATAACACTGCACTTTTTGGCATTGAGCTTGAGGCCATGGCTCTGACACCAGGCATCTGTCTAAGTGAGGCCCTTCTGTAGGATGTCCACATCATTTGGGGACTTGACTATGGTTCCTAGTTTGCAGTCATCTGATCTGACAGTTATTTGGGTAACAAAGGTCGAAACCCCTAACCTGCTGTAAAAGAATTATATCTATAATAATAATCCACCCATCCATCTACAACCCCTTTTTACCATTTTTGCACATCGGGTTGCTGTGTCATATCAGCACTGACAATAATTTACAGCCAGTGTTCACACCACTGGGTGGCTAGCTCAGTCTGAATGCAACAGTTACCACGATCATGCAGTTGCTTGAGAAAACGCTTAGACTGCAAAATTCTGGATAAAGGATTGAAAACTGCGTAAACATCTGCATTAAGATAAGATTGGAATTTCTGGGTATGGTCTTCCTCATAAATTGAAAATGATACGGGCGTAGCTTGAAGGCGACAGTAATATAAGGAAGTGTGTGAAGAGCAGCATGTTGATGAGGAAATGGCTTGAAGGGTGTGGGCAGCAGTGACGGAGCTATGATTACAAATACAAAGATGCTGCCTACTAAAAAACTCAACAACGTCAAGGTCTTGTTGAGATGCTTGACAAAACACTTTTCTGTTAGAGTAAAAAAATGGCTTCCTATGTTTCACCTTCCTGGTCCTTATGAATCTTCAGTTGTGTGGCTCTTGAATTTCCTACACTTTACACCTTATATTAGTGCAACCCGAAGAGCCCTACATGCTCCTATCTTATTCTGCTTCTACTAGTGATTGCTACAAGATAGCATTGTCTAGGCCAGTCCCTTAAAGTAAGTGAACTTCAGTTACCTGCCCAGTCATAGCTTCACAAACACACACACATTACTTACAAACTCCAGGGAATACAGATTTAATCTGTTTTTTGCATCTTTCTAAAATCTCCATTTAATTGCAGTACATAGGCAGCCACAGTGGTGCTGTGGTTAGCATTGCCACCTCACAGCAACAGGTTCTCCGGTTCGATCCTTGGCTGGGGTGCCTTCTGTGCGGAGTCTGCATGTCCTCCCTGTGGTTGCGTAGGTTTCCTCTGGGTGCTCCGGTTTCCTCCCACATCCCAAAGACATGCTGTAGGGGGATTGGACACTCTAAACTGGCCCTAGTTGTGAGTGCATGCATGTGTGTGCCTTCTGTGGAAGGTTGGGTGGCGGACTGGTAACTCGACACCGTAAAACTTCACTGCCAGTCATGAGCAGACAGGTGATCCGCTGGGGCAACCCCTAACCAGGAAAAGCCGAAAGAAGAAGAAGTACAATTCAGCAAAGTAGCCATAAACAGAGTATGGGTAATTTGCTTAAATGAAATCATAGGAGTCTTACCTTGTGAACATGCACACACCCATTCTTAACATATGTAGGGGATCTGAAGAATGCACCCAGAGAAGCTTCACATGTGCATCAAAAACTCAGATCAACAAAACCAGAACATTCATACATGCGATTCCTTACCCAGTCCTCTTACTGACCACAGTAAATCAGTCACAATAACATGGCATCAGAGGCATTTCAATAATTACAAAATACATGAAGTTATAACTAAACCAAGCGTATATAGTGACAGATAATGTGACCAGAAAATCCCAGAAATGTTCTAATCGCTGGTGATTCCATTGCGCATAGAGCAAACACAGTTTTACAAACTCCCTACAATGCCCAGCAGAGTGAATAATGTGAACAGAAGCACATCAGCTTAGCATAATCATCCTATCAACTCAAATGATACCTGGATAATATGCCAAAATTTAAGCATTCAAGTCAGCAGCTACTGGTATGGTATCAGAAGAAGGGGAATTCAGTGATTTTCAGTTTAAAGCGAGAGATAAAACCCACTAGGTATCTTGTACCAATGAATGCTGCCTATCTCTTTGGTGAGTAACAGTACAGGAAAGAAACATTTATAACAGAGAGAGACTATTCTGATGTATTCAAATTCTAAAATAAGAGCATGAACAATTTAAAAAATATAGAGTCAAAAGTGGCTTTGTTAAACAATAGTAGCTTCAACAATAAAATGGGAGACTTATAAGCTTAGAGGGCATTGATATTTGTACAATTAATGAAACCTCCTTTAAAGTTTCAAAATGTGTTTTACAAATTCTAGTTAATACCTACCTCCATTGTTGCTAAACTCTGATATAGGTGTAAGTATTTATGAGTCAATATTCATGAAAAAACAACTAATATCAAAGTCTAAAAGTACATTTAAGACAAATTTCTCTCACAATAATAGAAATTAGTGGTAATTAATACATTATTGGAATCTACTGTGCACAACTTATTTCCCTGTACAGAGTTTAAGGATTTCCTAACATAACTCTGGTATACAAAATCAATGGAAATACAGCCTTAGGGGAGGATTCTAACTACCTAAACATTGACTTCATCATCAAATAAAGATCCCCAAATATTAACAATTACAAACAGGATGAAATCCATCTTGGACAAAGTTGGTCCTTTCTGTTTTTGGAAAAAACCTTTGTAATAAACATAGATCATGGAACCATCATCTTTAGCCTAAGGGAAGAGTAAGTCTCATTCATAGCTAAACTATGCTTCTAAAATCTTAATAATGGAACTGTTTTGCAAAAAAATGATATAATTATGAGAAGTCAGAGATACTGTATTCACTAACCCACATAAATTTGCCCTAGATATTATAAAACAAATTCTGTAACATTACCTTCAGCAGTCATGTACACATACCAACAAGGCATCAATATGTTGGTCAGCAAAAACATCCTTTGGTAAAATCACAAAATAAGTAATAAAAATAAAATCTAAAGCACAGAAAGCATTTATTTAGCTTACTAATTATTCCAAATAACTTCCAACTTGATTTCTACGGTCAGCTGCCACCCATGTTCTTTGTACTTAAGGAAGCTATCTGAAGGCACACCCCCCCCCCGACATAAATTAACATATTTCAATAAAAAAAAAATTAAAGGAATGAGAGGAATGTTCTTTAATATGTTTGAACAAGACATTTCTCTACCCTTTTTGTGGATGTCATATTGGTGTTGATATATTCTAGATCTCAAAGCCCTTTTTGTTTTATCTATATAAAAACATTCTAAAGATTGACTCTGCAACATGTATGACTCCCTTACTATTACAGTAGTATGTGTGATTTAACTTAATTTTCCCAAAACACATCAAGTGCAAACTAGTCCCTTCTATAATGTAATGGCACTGTGGGCAGTATCCACAATTAACCATTCCCTCATTGTAAAGAGGTAGGGTCTTTCAAGTAGCATTTTTAACAAATGTCTTTTTTGTAAATAATTTTTGGTTTCACACATCGAATCTAATATGTACTTGGTCGACCCCAAAAATGCTCCAGTTTTTTTGTATTATAGAATGAATGCTGTAAAAGTGTAAGTTGAAAGGTCACACTAGGGCTGTCTGGTATTGGCCTTGGCTTTCCCCTGTAGATGAATCACTATCGATAGTTATAAATTGACCTCTACTGGCTGTACCAAGCAACAGTGTAAAATGGCCTAGATTACTTTTCTTTGTCACCTCATTATAAATATCACTTAGAAAGAGATCAGGGTACCCTCTCCTTACTAACATGCCTTTAAATTTATCACATTCATCCTGAAATGTGAGGTCATTGGATACCATCTGGGCTAGTCTCACACATTGTCCCTTCACTAAGGACGTCTTTTGATAAAGGGGTGTCAACTACTGAAGTGTAACAGTGAGTTGGAATGAGTGGGCTTTCTATATAATGTAGACTCAAACTTGTGTGAGTTTCTATACATTGCAAGTCTTTGCAATGGTAATATCTAAATAATTCAGCTTGTCAACTTGTACTTCCATAGTAAATTTAAAAAAATGTGTTGTACAATGCAAGTACTGGAAAAATCAGTCTAATGTAGCCCTTGTATCAGTCCAGAAAATGACAATGTCATCCATAACTGTATAGTGTCCAGCAGTTTACCATCAAAAGCACGACAGTAACATGCTCGACAGCCACCTCCTCGACCATGGTAAGAGCGACTGTCGGAATGTTGACGTTCATTTGTACGTCCGTTTAGAAGGACGTACATGGGCAGGGAGTTACAGCATATATGTCAATGGCAGAGTTCCACCTTAAGGTCAACAGAATTTGTCAATGTTGCTGCGTCGATCATTCAACCTACTTCATATTTATGAGTCGATGTTATTTGTCGTGGAAATCACTGTTTGTGGATGTGATTTTCGTCCTTTTGATAGTAAACAGTGTCCAGCAACTTCTGAACACAGAGGTGAACAAAAATGTGTTTTTCACAATGGGCTAACACAACACTGGCAAAAATAAGGGTTCAAGCTGCCCCCATTGCAGCACCACTGGTCTGTCTAAAAAGCTGATTCTCAAAGGTGATGAAATTATTTTCTAGGACCGCTTCCACGAGGGTCCTTAAGGTAAAAATTCTTATATGTTCTAGGTCAGAATTAGAACAAAGGAATTCATAGAACCACTAAAGTCCCTTTTCATTAGGAATTATAGAAAAAAAGATCTTGTATATCAGTGGTAACAAAAATTAAATCATTGGTGTATAAATCATTTGTAACTTTAGAAAGAAAATCTCATGAATCCTTGTATAGTCATGGGTACTTTTTAGTACCCCCTTGGTTTGGTGGTCAATAAACTTTATAAACCAAATAATCTTTCTAATCTCCTCAGAGGGAGAAATTCTAAAGAGTCTACCTCTTCCATCATTTGCCATATTCAGGGGTACCACTGACTATGTGATTACGGAAAGCATTGTTGTTGACATTCAAAATACTGTTGACATCAATATGATTAATGGGGGGGGGGGTTGGGTATGTCTCTTAGTCTCATTTGTCCCTTAATAGTTTTTTTTTTTTTTGCTTTTTTAGCCCTAAGGTTAGATATAATGTTATCTACCTTGACAAATAAAGCTCTACAGTCATCTTTTTTATTTTCAAATAGCAAGTCCAATTGAATACTAACATCCAGTTTAGAACTGGAATATATTAAACTAAGCCATGGATAGACAACTTAAATCTTTGCAGGACTATACTTTAAAATACAGAAACTTGCAGTTTGAAAACAGCTATTTGAGAGAGTGCTTAAAGCATGAATGGATTCCCAAAGGCTTACATATCCTACAGGTTTGGAGCAGGACCAAGACTTGTATCATGAGTTACTCAAACTTTTCAATAGACATGGCTGTGAACTGTTACAGGTTTTAATAAGGGACAATAATAGAAAAAGGCTTAATTTAATGGATTCCATTTCTAAATTGGATGCTAGTATTCAATCTGACTTGCCATATGAAAGTAAAAAAGACAGCTACAGAGTTTTGTTTATCAAGGCCGATGACATTATATCTGACATCATTACAAGCAATGAAGCTATATCCATTTTTTAATTTGGCATTGTGTACGGAATTTATTTATTTAATTCATATATTTGAAAACCTGATGAGTACATTGGTCTAAAGACCTTCATAGTCACAGCTGTATACTAGGCTAACAGTCTTTGAGGCCTTTATAATCCTTGCCATGCAACCCAAATGTATCCCATGAGTTATTGTGCATTAGAGGTTATTTTAAGATGGTGATTTAATGGCCGTCTCTGTCAGTCAGAGATAGAGGTGTCATACCAGGGTCAATAAATTCCATTTCACTTCTAGAATGATTTGAACACTAAATAAAAATTTTAATACAATACGGAAGCAGTACTTAAGTCAGGAGGACTAATGACATGAAACCTTCCTAAAAGCAGGGAACAATCAAAAGTCATACATAAAAACAGACTGACTTCATATACCAGCACTTAGGCAAAGCCTACAACATGTTTAACTTAATTATATTATTGAATAATGGATTAATATTAACTAATTGACCTTACTGTGATCACACAGGAAAACTCTGACAGACTGGAGTGCACATTGACAGATGCCGACTTTTAAAGCATACTTTTACTACTAACATAAACAAAATCATTTTGCACAAGAACAATTCCCTGCTACAACCCATCTCTCTCTCTCTCTAAATATACCACTTAGAGTGCTCAGCCTCTGGTGTAATTGGAAATTCTGCCTTACCCCAAATGTTCTACAGTATCAATAAACTGCAGCAATAATATTTGACTTGTAGGGATTTCAAATAAAGAAATTTATTGAATCCCACAAACAAACTAGTATTAATGTAACCCATGTAGATAATAATACCATAAATTATTATAGAACTGTATTTATTGTTTGTTAGCAGGGCAGGTTAATACAAGACCCTTTCTGGCCACTACCCAGGATATCATGACAAATAAAAAAGGTAGTATAATGCACAATACAGAAACACAGGAAGGAAAAGTATTAATAATATTATACAATATAAAAATATAAAATGTTCCTAAACAAGAAAAGAAAAATCTGGGCTCTTTTGCTGTGGTGATTCTTTTGACTCCACCATGTGGTCTTGGGTGTTTACTATCCTTCTGGCTTGACACTTTATATGCAGGTGAATGTTATCAGTGCACAACAGCACTGATTTGTGTACATTTCTTTCCTGATGAATAGTCCTAGCAGTTTAGATATATTCATTTTCCTTTAGATGGTACTACTAGGTGAATGTTATGTCTGTCTCTCAGGATGCTCACCACTGGTGATGCCTGTGCACCCACTAAACTTTACCCACAGTCTCTGATGAGCGCTGTACACTGTAGTCCTGGGTTCATGTTATGTGCATCCGTCACATGGTACATTATTGTAAATCTCTGTGTCCCAAAATTCCTTTGATTTACTGCTTTAAGTATTCATTGAGCAAATCTTAGAAAAGCAAAACACTGCTGGTGAACTCTGTGCATCATATGCCCTCTATGATTTGGTCTTGGATGGGCATACTTCAAGAACCTGTGACCCCTGTGTGCCATGTACTATATAGTTAATGATTCTGGATGTGTAATGTGAGCACATCAAGACTGCATTATGCATTGTGGGTGATCTCTGTGCATATGTCATATGGTCTTGCATTCATAATTTCTTGAACATAATGGGCTGAATGCGACTTCTGTATGCCGTCCATTATTTGGTTCATGATTCAGGATGTCTAAAGTGTATACAGCACCTTGATTATATATCATATACATGGTGATTTCTGTGCTTCATCCTTCCCAGACCACCATACTCCTGGATGCATTTAGTGGATGACTGGTGGCTTCTCTGTGTCATTAGTCTTATAAGCCAAGGGCCTAAGTAGATGCTACATAAAACTTAATTACACATCACATTGACAGGGAATTCTGCGTGATGGCTGTTTCATGGGACATGGCCTTGGCATGACTGTACAACAATGGTGACAGTAGACGTAATCCATTCTGTGAGCCATGATCTTGGACATGTACTGTGTGCACCATAAGTATACAGTACTATAAGAAATGAGAAGTGCTGTAACTCCCTAGAGATGAAATTACGAATATGGACTATGTGATTATATGGCTCATGGTATAAGAATTATAGCACCACTTTGGAATGACTCCATTATACATGTAAGCTCCATATTACGTTTTCAGGGATTTTCTGTCAAGAAGTGCATACAATTGAAAATATACTGCAGATATTGACCCGATACACACGTCTTTAAACATCAAGGCCTTATCCATGTCTAACAACAAGTTCTGGAATCACTTAATCTTTTAATATGTATCAGTTGTTGGTCAGTTGCAAACAATATGTTTCTCAAATACAATGTACATGGTACACACACACACACACACACACACACACACACACACACACACAGTGCACATGAATGTATAATTTATTTCGCATGATGTACCACACCTTTGTAAGTTGTTGCATATGCCACTGTGTCACTAGATCTCTCTCACATGGCTGTTCCTGCTTGCCATGGTTTGTGGATGTGGCTCCCAGTACCCCTACATGACCTGCTGCAAGCAAGACACACACCATTGCTAGTGATTCTGGTTCCAAATTTCCAATAATTTTGTGACACTAATGTCATGTATGTGCATACTGCAGTTTACATAGTTCTCATATATCATGCTGCATCTAGTTGAACATGTTGGCCATATGAGTACTTAGCATGTGTCATAATACTGACATTGTTCCATTCTAATACCCCAGTAATAAGACAGTGACAGATGTTGTGCAAATACTCCTTGTTGCTGCTGTCTGTGTCAAGTGGTCTGATCAGTATGTTGGGTTTCCATGTTAATTATATTTTCAGTCAGAACAAACTGAGTGGTCTCAGGGGCTGGTTTTTAGCAGATATCTGGGGGGAAAGCTCCACATTTTTTCCAACAATATATTACATAGTAGAAAAAAACAGAATAGTTTTGTATTTAGGTCTAACAGCAATCATACAAGTACAATGTAAAAAAAGGAAATGATTTCCAACAAACAGAACATTTAGCAAACGGTATTTACAAAAAAGTATATTTTGAAAAACTGTACAAGGGGAAAATTTCAAGTGGGAAGAAGGTAAAAAGAATATTTAGAATAAAAATTGTAGAAAGAAAGCCGCTTACACTTGCAGTGAATGGAATGTTACAACTGCAATGCAAAACAAGAAAAAGAAAAGCATATTAAACACGTTTCTGATATCAGAAAGGTATTTTGCAAACTTTAGTTAAAGCTTCCTTAACCTTAGGCAAAGGAATTAACAGCTGAAGGGCTCACTTGAAGAACAGCTGCAGAAGATAATGCTGTTAGATACTTCACTCTGTTGTTGTTCTTCTTCTTCTTTTGGCTTTTCTCAGTTAGGGGTCAACACAGCAGAACTCCGGTCCGCTAATGATTGGCAGTAGATTTTTTATTTTTTTTTTTTTTACGGGTGCCGAGGTGCCAGCTCAGTGCCCAACCTTCAGTGAAGGCACGCTAATTCTACGCAGACTCCACACAGAAGGCACTCCAGCTGAGAATCGAATGGGAGAACCTCTTGCTGTGAGGCAACAATGCTACCGTAGGGTTGCTACCTTTTCACATTCCCAAAGTGGGACATTTTTTTGTAGAAACATCAGATTTTGCAGGGCAAAACATATCCACGGCAAGTACAAATGAAAGAACTTCACTTTTTTGCCAAAATAAAAATGTATTCTTGTAGCATTTGAGTTGCTTATTCTGTTTCTTATAACAATTAGGTGTTTCAGATACAAAATAACTGTTTTATGCAACAATTAAAGAAAATACAGGAAATATTTTTGTCCTAAAATCTCAGGACATTTGCCATTTTTCAGTTTTTTTGCAGGACACAATGGCCCAAAGAGGGACTGTCCCTCGCAAAGTGAGACAGGTGGTAACCCTACGCTACCGCTGCACCCATGCTTCACTCTGGTAACCCTACGCTACCACTGCACCCATGCTTCACTCTGGTAAACCTATGCTACCGCTGCCCCCATGCTTCACTCTGTTAACCCTACGCTACTGCTGCACCCATGCTTCACTCTGGTAACCCTACGCTACCGCTGCACTCATGCTTCACTCTGGTAACCCTACACTACCACTGCACCCATGCTTCACTCTGGTAACCTTATGCTACCGCTGCATCCATGCTTCACTCTGGTAACCCTAAACTACCGCTGCACCCATGCTTCACTCTGGTAACCCTACACTACCGCTGCACCCATGCTTCACTCTGGTAACCCTATGCTACCGCTGCACCCATGCTTCACTCTGGTAACCCTACGCTACCGCTGCACCCATGCTTCACTCTGGTAACCCTACACTACCGCTGCACCCATGCTTCACTCCGGTAACCCTACGCTACCGCTGCACCCATGCTTCACTCTGGTAATCCTACTCTACCGCTGCACCCATGCTTCACTCTGGTAACCCTACGCTACCGCTGCACCCATGCTTCACTCTGGTAACCCTACACTACCACTGCACCCATGCTTCACTCTGGTAACCCTACGCTACTGCTGCACCCATGCTTCACTCTGGTAACCTTATGCTACCGCTGCACCCATGTTTCACTCTGGTAACCCTATGCTACCGCTGCACCCATGCTTCACTCTGGTAACCCTACGCTACCACTGCACCCATGATTCACTCTGGTAACTCTACGCTACCGCTGCACCCATGATTCACTCTGGTAACCCTACGCTACCGCTGCACCCATGCTTCACTCTGGTAACCCTACGCTACCGCTGCACCCATGCTTCACTCTGATAACCCTACGCTACCGCTGCACCCATGCTTCACTCTGGTAACCCTACGCTGCCGCTGCACCCATGCTTCACTCTGGTAACCTTATGCTACTGCTGCACCCTTGCTTCACTCTGGTAACCCTATGCTACCGCTGCACCCATGCTTAACTCTGGTAACCCTATGCTACCGCTGCACCCATGCTTCACTCTAGTAACCCTATGCTACCGCTGCACCAATGCTTCACTCTGGTAACCCTACGCTACCATTGCACCCATGCTTCACTCTGGTAACCTTACGCTACTGCTGCACCCATGCTTCACTCTGGTAACCCTACGCTACCGCTGCACCCATGCTTCACACTGGTAACCTTACGCTACTGCTGCACCCATTCTTCACTCTGGTAACCCTACACTACCGCTGCACCCATGCTTCACTCTGGTAACCCTACGCTACTGCTGCACCCATGCTTCACTCTGGTAACCCTACACTACCGCTGCACCCATGCTTCACTCTGGTAACCCTACGCTACCGCTGCACCCATGCTTCACTCTGGTAACCCTACGCTACCGCTGCACCCATGCTTCACTCTAGTAACCCTACGCTACCGCTGCACCCATGCTTCACTCTGCCACATTTAAAAACAAAACATTTGACAGAACGAAGTGTCCAATAGCTTTTAAAGCATTTCATTCTTAAGAGGGGCACTTTATGTCTGCTGTCCATGTGGCAGTGCTAAATGTTTAGTACATTTTAAAGACATTGAAGGACAGTAATCTGTAGTCTTACTCTTTTCTCCTGCAACTGTTAGCACATGGAGCAGATAATGCTTGATGCAAAAGAAGAAATGATGACAGAGTCTGCGGTCATAACCCTTATTATGGTCTCTTGGCATGGATGGCAAGAGACCTCCCAAGCTTAGCTCTCAATGTATATTTTTAGTCATCCATGAATTGAACACATAACACTAATTAACATCAGAAAACAAGATATAATCCCCTAAGCCAATGATAACATCTTCCATAAGGAGCTATACAAAGAAAAGCTCAAAGAGAAATGCTTTTACACAAATTTGGGGAAAAACTTTACTTTTAGGATTAGTATGACTGAAGATATAATTTAATACAGTGCTGTAACATACTGAAACAGAATGTAAAAACTAATTTATGTTTAGGTCAGTTAAAGATATTGCATAAAAGTGTTCAGATTAGGTTCACACATGATTAGGTGATTATAATTGATATATATTCTTGTTATAATGAAGTAATCAGTGATATTTCTGAAGCGAGGTATATAGTTTTGGAAATACAAGTATTAATAACTAAAGTGTTCACGTCTCCCTGCCATGTCAAATGATTAGTCTGTGCACTTGTCCTATGAGTTCCTTTCCTTATTCCTGTATTATTGTCCATGGATTGGGGGCAGATTTCCTTGCCCCCCTATATGCACTCTAACTTTTTATGACTCCAGCTATGTATATTTAAAGGTAAGCCTGCTAGATTGTTGAATTAAGATATCTGATTTGTTGTAAACAGTAGGCTAACCACTTCAGCACTCTGGGATAATATTTAAAATAATACATACATCTATGGAAATTAATGGCGATCATATTAGCACCAGTATCAGTGCTGGTAGGCTTCATTAATACCCAAGGTAAAGGTGAGAAATGGCATTAAAAACACGGCAGTGCTTTCAGAGACAGGCTCCTCTAGCTCTGAGACAGAGAGAGGGAGAGAGATGTTAGCTTTTGTGTACATGACAGACAATGATCAAAATAATTTCACTGCATTCGGAACTGCATAAACAGTGTGATATAAATGTTAGAACTTTCAGTACAAAAAACGGTGATGCATTTAATATCTATCAGTACATTTTATGGAGTACCTGATATGTACATCCTATCACAGGAAATTAATATGGAGCTTATTTTATAGCGGAGTAATACAAGGCTGCATGACAAAATATCTGAATATATATAGGCTATTAGGAATGCCAATTGTTTGAATGCTTTAGCTAAGAATATTGTTCCAGCTGAACTGCTGGTAAACAGCATGCCTTTAAATTTATGGTTCTTCAGTGTATGCTTAGAGCAGCATGGGGGAGAGGGATTAAGATAATGCATTTCTACTAGAAGAGTAAACAGGAGGCTATACTTCATAAACACACACTACCTGGGTTAAATAAAATATGTGGTTTTAAACCTTTCCTAAACAACATTAAAGTGATTTTTACATTTCAGGGCTGATTTAACTCTTGTATGTATTTTTTTTTCTGTATTGTATTAATTTATGTATTTCATGCAGTGATAAATACATATGCATACACGAGTATATATATAAAACTTATATATATATATATATATATATATATATATATATATATATGTATATATATATACACACACACACACACACACACACACACACACACACACACACGCACACACACACACGCACACACACACACACACACATATATGCATAGTACAAAAGAGAATTGCATAATTAATTGACTGCTGTTAACAATATCATTCAATATTCAATTTGCTGTCAAAGTTTTCACTGGTAATATGTCCTGTAGACAGCACCATAGAGGAGATGATGCTGAAAGCCACTATCAACAAACATTGGTTTTTGCACTTGTCTTCACTGTTGTGTGGCTGTGGAGCTGGCATCCATAAACTGGGAGGTATGGGGTCCCCTCCATATGGGTGGAATAGGGTGACTTTTCCTCTACAAAGAGACTTATTCTGTCATTCACTGAAAGCTTTCAGTGATAATTTTTCAACTTTTTGTCCATTGGACAATTATTGTTAAAGTTATCATGATTCCAGTCTAACAGCATCCACTAGGGGAATGCATACCCTCTGTTTATTTGAATAAATGTCTAGTACTTTAGAACAGAGATATAGCTTGACCAGTTGGTTCCCCACAAGCAATCCCTCAGTTGGAGTTCCCCTTATGCAAAGCTACAATTCATGTGGAGTTACATATATCAGCAGAATATCTAAATACGACTGTAAATTCTTTTTTATGAGACCCATTGCTCCTACTACTAATGGAACTGTCTGGGTATCCTTCTTCCACACGGCCCTTGTTTCTTCCTGCAAATTCTGCTATTTTCTGACTTTTTATCTCTGTACATAAGATGTTATAATCACTGGATGTACCAATTGCAATGACCAATACTAATTTTGCCTTCTTTTCATGGATTACCATATTTGCTTTTTTTTTTCACATCTATTTTCTGAACTGTTGGTAATGGGTAATTCCATGTGATATAAACTTCATCATTTTCTATAATGCTTTGTGGCTGATGTTGCCAATGCTTCTCAGCTACTTCAATATTGTACTGTTTGCACAATCCTTAGTGTAACAGTTTCGCCACATTATTATGCCTTTCAGTATACAGGCCCTCTGCCATTAGTGTATCACACCCAGCAACAAGATGCGCGACTGTTTCCAGTTCTACCTGTATGGCCTGAGGAACATGTTTGGAGGCTGATTCAAGTTGCAACTTAGATTTCAAAAGGTAAAAACTAGTGAGCAGCTGGAATTACATTTATGGAAATGGACTATTGATTCATACCAAATGGTCTGGGACAGTCATAATGCAAATAAGTCTGTTTTTAGGGACAGTTTATTTATTGACTGACTGACTGATTGATTTTATCTGTTTACTGGGAAAGTCCAACTGTCTCGGACAGTCCTGTTTACAGTGGAGGCCCAGGGAGAAAAGCTCCAAATGATACATAACTAAATAACAATTTATACATAAAGAATAGAAAAAACAGTATTTTGCACGTGTATGCATAGGGTCTATATTAAATCAGCAAATGCTTAAAAAGCGAACGTTGATTTATCGACCCCATGTAAGCAAAAGCTTACAATCCCGAACACTTAGAACAGTGATTTTTTTTTTCCAAGGGAAAAAAGAAAACAACTTTAAAACATTACATAAAGTGCCCCCCCCCCCAATTAAATATACCAACTCCGAGATCACACTACAGTGACGAAAACGGCAAAGTAACAGGAAAGAAATCGCTTGTATGCCATTTCGGTATTTTGCCTTTCAAGTTCGATCAAGACATATTCGAAAGAATGCATCCTCGATCATATAATAGGAACCTTATACATAGTTTAGTGACTATGGGCATACTGTAAAAGTTTATACATGGCATAGAAAAGTTATTTAATAATATTTTGAAAAGTCTGCGCAGTATTGAAGTCATTGCAAATATTACAATCAGGCACAAATATAGATTATTATTTTGAACAAAGGAAGATGATGACCATAATTCAATATACAAACAAATTTCAGTGAGCCAATAACATTCAAGACTTTAGTAAGCAGTTTCACAATGAAGAAATAAAATAGACAAAGTTGCCGAAAAGCAGCATCATTTTATTTTTTTTTATATATTTATTTTTTTATTTTGCACTAGTTAGCAGTTGGTGTAGAATAAACACTGATCAAAGGAGGAGAACTAGCAGTGATTGAATGTGCAAGGGAGGAGGAGATGGATAGCAAAGATGATTCTACAAGTGAATATAACAAGGATGAAGGGAGTCGGAAAGGTGGGTAGTAGTCCGTTATTGCAAGTGAGTAAGAATTTAATTCAATTTCTGCAACCCAAACATCTTTGTGTGTGTATTTAAAGTATTGTTTGGTAAAAACTAAGTTAATCACAATCAGCACAGGAATATAATAATGGGATTACCGTTTCTCACAGACAGCTGGAGAATTATATTAGCTTTAATAAGGCTTTAATAAGGCCTACTACATTTATATTTGTTAATAAAGGAGACATGTCCTGGGCATCATTTTCCATCTATTCAATTATTATTAGTTTTTTTTTTTTACAAATAGGCAAGATGAATCATTATGATCATGCTACAGTAAAATTAAGTACAATTCCATCATGGAGCTAAAGTCCACAGCAGTAGTACTGCGCTATAACAAGGAAATATAAGTACATACAATTAATAATATAAACCACAAAATACAGATGGGAACCATGGTGAGTCTGCACCCTGTCAAATGTTCAACAGCCAATACTGAATCTCCAAATACTTTGATAAGTTAAGCCTAATTCTAGAAAAAAAAAACAAACTCCAGACTGGTAGCCCAACATAATGCATCAGAGATACTTCAGGTGCAGCTAACATTGAGTAAGACAGCAATTCAGGTCGAAGCCTGCTATAGGTCCCCAACCATGTCGCAAGACTTGCACTCCATGTTCCTAGGCACCCTGGAGAATATTAGGGTCCAACCTAACAATCTCTTACTAGGTGACTTCAACTACCCCTCCATATACTGGGTAAACTACTCATGTACCAATACACTTGCCCAATTTTTCCTGGAATTCATTAATTCCAGTGCCCTGGACCAACTCAATCTTAACCCCACTAGAGGTAGCAACATCCTTGACCTGGTCATTACTAACATGGGCGACCACTGCTCTACACCAATAGTCAGCTCCTCCCTTGTTAGATTCAACCACAAACTAATCACCTTGGAAATCCACATCCCTCCCACACCCCTCACCCGCCAGCAAAAGTAACCACCATGAAAAATGTATTCAAAGCTAACTTTGGGATCCTAAAAACAGGGATGGTTAACTTCACTGCACCCATGCAAAAGGAGAATAGTTGCGGGACTGCAGAATCATACACCAATGCACTGTACGAACACATACACAAATGCATGGATCTCGCCATACCCAATAGAACCAAAACACTTTCCTCCAAAAAAGGAAGCCAATCTGGTGGTCCCCTGCCATAAACAAACTCTACAATAGAAGGAGGAAACTGATGTGGAATAAGGTGAAGTCCCAAGACTGGAAAAACTCCCTTTGTCTCAACAAAAAGTTAAGATCCCTCATCAAATCCTCTAAAGCTAGGTATGAAAACAGAATTGCAGCAGATAGTAAAGACAACCACAAGACCTTCTACAGTTATGTAAAGAATCTCCATGGCAATACACAGATTTGCGCTAAGCTACTGCACAATGGTACCTCCTATACCAAGCCAACAGATATTGCCAGTATACTGGCCGACAGATTCAGTGCCAACTTTACCCCTACCCCCCCAAAGGTCCAATCACAATACCAGTAGATTGACAGGCACCCAATATTACTGCTGTACAGGTTAAAACAGCACTGTCCAAAGCCCAAGAATACAGCTTCTATGGGACCTGACAATATCCCTGGTTGTGTTCTACATGAACTACAGAGTGAACTGGCACCTCATCTGTGTGCCCTGGTCAGTCACAGCCTCACTTCAGGCTTTGTCCCTGCCAAATGGCGCACTGCTACAGTCATCCCTCTCCACAAAGGAGGAGTGACTACAGACCCTGGGAACTATCTCCCCATTAGCCTGATGAGTCTGATATGCAAAGCTATGGAACGCATCATCATGGATCTAATAAACAAGGATATAAGGAATCTTAAACTCTGGATGACGCACAGTTTAGTTTTGTGAAGGATAGATCATGCCTGCTCAACTTGGTCAAATTCTTTGAGTCAATCATGAGAGCTGTGGATGAAGGCAAGGTGGTTCATACAGCCTACCTTGATCTGGCCGAGGCTTTTGATACCATTCCCCACTCAGGAATCACAGAAAAACTCACTAAGCTTGGCATCAACCCTCTATATCACTAGGTGGATTGCAATCTGACTCACAGATAGAACCCACGGTGTGAAAGTAGCTGACTTCAAGACAGACTGCCGATTAGCCACAAGTGGAGTCCCACACGGTTCGGTCCTGGGTCCTCTCCTGTTTAGTATCTACTTCTCTGAAGTCCAGGCCAACACAAAGGGACTCTGGCTGACACATTTTGCAGATTATTGCAAGTTGGGACCTATTATTAACTCCCCAAGTGATGCTGACATCCTACAGAATGGCCTCACTGTGACCAACTACTGGTGTCAGAACCATGGCGTTAAGATCAATGCCAAAAAATGTGTCATCATCCCCTTTGGGAAAAACCCAGATCCCATGAATTACCACATTGATGGCAGTCCACTGAACACAGAAGGTGTTATAAGAGATCTGGGAACACAGGTTGACAACAACCTCTCTTTTGATCACCATATTGCCACCGTGGTCAGAAAGTCCTTCTGTGTGGCACATCTCATTACTAAGGGTTTTGCATCCAGGGAGAAAGAGGTCATTGTCTCCCTCTACTCTTCCTTCATTAGGCCAATCATTGAGTACAAAGTCCCATTTGGCATGTACTTCACTAGACACCTGCAACAACTAGAGAGGCTGCAAAACTACCTCACAAAGAGGATCCTATGCCTTAAACATTTGTCCTATATGGCAGACTCAAAAAACCCCAACTATTCTCTGTCTCATATCACCTACTTAGAGGCGATCTCTGCTTGACTTACAAAGCCATGTCTGACCCAGCTCTGTTAGAAATGCTACATCTAAAGAAATCCCAATCCCTCCGCACCACACACCCCAGAGACCTCAACCTCATTATCACAATTAACAGAACATGCTGGAGGGACAGGTTCATAACCCAGCGATAACCCATGCTATGGAACAGACTTCCCATACATGTCAAGCAGAGCACCTTGCTGACCCTCTTCAAGAAAAATCTTGATGAGTGGATGGGAAACAGAAAATTCACCCCAGGGATAATTTCAGTGGCTCTACTCGACAGAGGCACTGGGAACTAAGGTAGGGTGGCACTATGTCAGGGTAATCCTATGGCTAGGCTTGTAAAGGACGCAAGGCCATTAGCCTAGTACTAACCTATGAACATATGAACCTATGAAACCAGCACATTTTACAGCTCACTGTTGCACAGCTAAAGTGTTCTTGCAGGGGAATTGAACCTCATACACCCTGTGTTATTTTTATCTTCTCAGTCACTTTACCATGGAGTATGGCAAAGGGCTGGATACTAAAACTTCAGAATTAATACATATTCCCCATTTTCACATAATTCTCACTGCTCCAAGGATAACAGTATAGGTCCTCAAACTTTCAGGGGATACAAACTAACAGTTAAGGTCCTCAGACTTCAAGGGATATCCTGTAAGCTTTACTTAGCACAGATTTATGTTCCAATAAAAGTGCATTGTACTCAGTTAAGTTAATACATTAGAATGGTAACATTTAGCTTTTTACATAATTCTGTTTTACGTCTCAGGAGGGATTTGCATACTATTTGCCTCTAGAAGGCATTTTCTGAGTGAATGAGTCATGAATGTCAGAACTAGCGAATGTGATGACTATAGTTTATGAACTCTACTCAAAATAAGCACCAAATGTCACAAGGAAGTGTACTCATCAAGATTTACTATTTTACAAACCCAGATACAGAGAAGGAGGGTTCCATTTTTCAGGAATGGGTAACCAACCAGCCTCCTCTTGGTAATAAGGCAGTAGTGCCCTCCTGTGTGATCCTGTTATATGTCTACAAATCTAATTGCTCATGGTTTCTAGTCTTTGATGGTTATGAGTAGCATGTATGACTGGATGAGCACGGTTTGTGGTTGGATGCAACACGCATTTTCCAGTAGCATGCACTGTGTACTTTGTCAGCAGATCTCAAACTCTGCAATGTGTGAAGCGAGGCACAGTGTTTGCTGCCAATACTGTCAGCATGCGTGACACAAGTTAGAAATTGGACCAAACAAACACTGAGGTACTTATATGGCTGGAAATTTTCAATAGGGCTGACAGCTGGACTAGAGATGATCCTATTTCCTTACGATGTCCAGCCTCTTTGGATATATTTTTTTTTCTCAAGATTACCATTCCTGACAAAGCTGAACTACTATATTATTTAAAGTAAATAGGTAGAGTAAACGAGGAGTATTCACAGATGATCAGATCACCATACCATTAACATAATGAAGCAAGACTCAGTAAAATACCTGCAGAGCTAATATGTAATGTAAAAAATACAGGCCCAAGTTCAGACTCTTTGGGGATTACTGTACTAATAAGGGCTAGTAGCATAGTATTTGCGTGGTGTCATTTCAAAAGCCATGCTGATGGCTAGACAGTATGCCATATTCATCAGTGGGTCATTTTAATTGGGTGAGTGGGACAAAATTGTGCTCTAAAAACTGTATAATGTTTGAAATTTTCCAAACTTCTGGGACAACACTAAAAGACAGAGGGATGTTAATTATATGTCTTAATGGGATATTAATAATGGTGTAGAGCTACAGCAAGGTTGGTTGGCTCCCTAGACTGTATCCACAATTGGTACCCGCCACCCCTAGAGTCATAACCAAAAAGTTCTTCGAAGCTAATGATAAAAAGAGCCCTCAGAGTTTAGGACCATACAAAAAAGGTTTTTAGCCTGCTTGATGTTCCTAAGTAAAAATGCAGTACCTGAATACAAGCTGATAAAATGTGCAACCTTCTGATACATACAGCAGAAGCAGACAGTGGTAAGCAGAAAAGAAAATCTGAAAGCTCATCTCCAAGTGAAAACATCCACATAAACTGAAAACTTATTCCAGTTTAAATCCGTTTGATATGCAGTACTGCATCTCTACTATTCAGATGGCTTATACAGATTATAAGAAAAGAATATTGCCCTGTGTGCTACACCCCAGCACCCTCATCAGAAGGTGCATAACTAAGTAAAAAACAAAGATGGCTACATTTTCCTGTGTGGGGGACAGGTGCCTGCATGCAGTAAGGGAGCAGGGGTGTAGCTAGACAGTGGCAAAAATAAACCTGCCAAGACATTCTTTGAACTTGGACAAAGCTGTAACTAAAAAGTTGGGCATTTTACAGTGTCAGTAGTTTACTCTGGAAAGCAAATCAAGAAGCTGGATCTTTACTAAAACAAAAATTATCCCTGCTGTGGTACAAGCCCCCCAGGTGTTGATGTGTATTCATGAAATAGATTGTGATGTGTTTTACAAATATTAATACAGTCTTCTGATTCAATCATTAACACGTGATTAAGAAAACAGCTCTCTGAAAATGTTTGGATTTTGTTGCCAGAAAATCTCTCTTCAGATTTCACACATTTTTCCAAGCAGGGACTCCTGGTACTGTTTGAGAAAGTGTGCATCTATTGATTGACTGATTGAGTGAGTGATTTATTTATTTATTTATTTTCATTCCACTGTTTTCTTAGCAGGTCATGCAACTCACGGTCGCACTGTTACAAGGTGTTTGCGCACTCCTAATGGGCTGCTTTGTAAGAGGTACTGGTAATCCACGGCTCTAATTTAGTCACTGACTCTCTTCCTTTGGATGATTCCTTCTTGTCATGGGAAAATTCAGCTAGACCTATGCTGTAATCATACTACTAATCAAGATAACAAAATTTTCAGGTTGAATTTAGTCAACTGTTATCATATACTGAAAAGAATTCTCTTTGAAGAGACTGGACTGCCCCCCTTTATCAATGAATCTGTATTTTCAGAGAAATAGTTGTAAACATTGCTATCACCTGCAAGGGGTGCTAACAGTTGTCAACTGCAAAATTTACATTTCTCTCAGTTTGAGGGTGGTCTATAACTTAACTAACAAATCAGGATTCAGTATTTCAACTTGTTGGTTTAATAGGTCCATCTTGCAATTGCCTGAAACTTGACTTGATTGTCAAGAGATAAGCTGGTGACAAAACAGATCAGAACCTTTCATTCTACAAGTATAACACCTGTCTTATAATGACTGATTACTCTGACAATGTATTACAATGTCAGTCTGGGAAGAGACACAAAGCCAAGTCTGTATTCATCAAGTTGTGTGATAACTGTCTTGACAAAAGGCTTCCTACAAGAATAACTTGCATTGGTAGTACTGGTGTTTTGGCGGAGAACACATGGATCGGTAGTAATAGTGTTTGGGTTAGAACACACGCATCGGTAGTACTACCATTTGGCTTAGAACACATGCATAAGAACTAGTGTTTGAACTTCAAACACATGCATTGGTAGTACTGCTGTTTGCTTACAACACAGTTTTATAATGCAGTGATCTTTGAATATGAGACAGTATTCCACAATTACTTGGCATCAGTACAGCTAGTCTGTACAAAACTAGTTTAAAATAGTACATCTTCTTGAAGATAGGTAGGAGTTTATGGTTTAGAAACTAGCTTGTTGAAGATAGGTTCAGTTAGGGATGCACAGGAGGAGAAGAAGCTGGCTTTGGATGTTAACTGCAAATTCAAATCCCCCTTCAGGACTGCATAAAGTCATTTAGGTATAGCAGACTGTGAGGCAGGAGGGAACTGGTAAACAGCAGCAATTCTTGGCCTGAGAGAATAAGCTATACATCACTCACTTTTGAGTCAGTATGACTTTTGGGCAACTATGTGTCAAAGTTGTTTTCTCTAACAATGCAACCCCTCCCATTAATAGGCTGCTGCCCTAGATATGCATTACAATTTTGCAGGATTAAGTGGGGAATTATGTCATTTGATTATAGTCATGACTCTGACTCATTTAAAATGTTGGCACCACTAGTGAGTCTTGTAGTGTTGAGACTGAATGGCTGAGAAAATGGATTTCAATATATTAAACCTGAGATGGCCATTTCTTGGAATAAAACATCTTCAAGATTTTCCTCACCCAGAATCACAGCTCATCACCCCTAAACATTTTTTTTCTTCCCATTAAACAATTTTAATAATGTCAATTTTACCAACTTTTTTTTCATTTATCATAACAAAGACTAGGCTGTTTTTTCTTAAGGGTTTTCCTCTTGTACATTTTCCATCTAATCTTTTCCTATCACCACTTCTAGAATACCTATTTTGTTGCAATTCTTTTAACATGCTTTTATATTACTTTCTTCTGCCTCCTTCATTTCTTGTTTTAATTCTATCACCCCACTATTGTCTTTTTCTATCATCTGATCTTTTCTTACCTGTTCTTCTTCTATCAGTCGTCATTTCTGTTTTCTTCTATTAAATTAGGTCATTTGCACTATATTTTGTGCATGGTTGTAATGTCTTTATGAATGCTCCTACTTAGCACAATTTAAGCATTTTTGCTTATTACCCAAAGCTCTTGCGCCATTTTACTATACTTACATAGCAGCATTTCCATTTGCCTGCATATTTCACTAGACCTTTGCTATTAACAAAGTGCACATTATCATCGATGTGCAGAAATCTACTGTTCTGAAGTTGCGATATCACATCTCCTTCCAAGACTCACATCCACTCATCATTCCTGTTAAATTCTTCAGCCCTCCTTGAACCTTAAAGTGCTCTTTCAACAAATGTTATGTTTGTAGGCAAATTGTCATTCCTGAAGTACACTAGTAAATGTCTTCTCCTGTTTACTGCCAAATTTAAAGTCCAAACAGTGTTCAACACTTAACCAGGTGGATGTATACTGTAAAATCATGTTTGGTATACAGTAAGCCCTGAACTAACTTCTTGGGGAAGTCATCTGGAATGCATCATTCTAATTTTCTCCTCCCATAAGTGTCCATCTACTTTCAGTGACATTAATTTTAAAAGGAATAAAGGCAGCTTTTATAACAAGCAATAAATCAGTGTGTAATAAACACTTGACCAATTAATAAATGTTATATGTAAGATAACATTTTAAGCCTTAAAGTTGCTAAGTACAATTTGTAAACTCAAGAACTGAGCTGCAGTTGGCAATTTGGCACCATTCCATAAAGATTATTACAGCTAGGAACATAATGAATCAACACAATTCAGTCTACCCAAAACCAGGCACACTGCAACAAAAGGAACACATCTCTGTTCTGTTAAATGAACAGAATGTTGACAATGCACACATGTACATGGTACAAGGACAAGGTGTACTTGTCAGTCTATATGCTTTTCAGTTCTTTTGCAATGGGAATGTGCACCCTGTGTACCTCTTGATATGGGTGCTTCAGACCTGTACCCCAAACTTTAAAAACTAATGGAGGTTTTATAAATTCAAAATAAAGTTTTTTTTTTCTTTTCTTTTAATTGAAAACCAGCTGTTTCCTTTTAATAAGGTTGCCACCTCTTGAAATGCCCAAAGTGGGACTTCTTTTGTGGAAACATTTAATTTTGCAAGACAAACCATACCCATTACCAGTATAAAGGAATGCGCTTTACTTTTTTGACAATATAGTGGCTTATTCTTACAGAATATAACTTGTTTCTGTTGTTTCATACAATACTAGGGTGTTTCAGATATAAAAATATTGTTTTATTTAATTATTGGTTGCAGGTTAGGAAATATTTTTGTCGTAAAGTCTCAGAACATTTGTGGACTTTCATGTTTTTGTGCAGGACATAACTGCCCTAATAGGGATTGCCCTATGTAAAGAGGGGCAGATGGTAATCCTACCTTTTAGACCACAGTTGTAAAACCTTCTAATTAATACATTTAGAAGCTCAGGTGTCTTATAAAATGTATCCTAAAGGCCAAATTGTGTAATTAATTACAATAAATCCTGCTTGAAGATCTGACATGCATTTCAAAGACTTTCAGCAGTCCAACTTTCTGATGATAGATGAAGCGAAAGACAGTTATTAGAAATTACATTACTACTGGACTTCTTGCCTACATTCCCAATTAGCCTAGTAATTACCTATGAACCAATTTATGATGAGGATTAGCAAAATGGTTAAGGTGTTTACTTCACAATCACAAAGTACAGGGTTTGATTATCACCTTGGGAAGTATGGTAAGCTTAAAAAAGTCCCCTGGGGTTGTTCTCCTAATAATTACCTATACAGTGTGGATTTGGCATAATAATAAAAGTTTTCACCTTACAGACAAAAGATACATTGTTCATTTCTGACCTCAGGTTATTTGTTAGGCTTAAAATGGCCCTTCAAGGAAGACGGCTAATATTCACCTATGGATAGGTGAAAACAGAATATTCAGCCAATATGTTACAGGATAGAAAGCTAAACATGTGTAATAGTAATGGATAATTATGCAATGGCTTTGTGAATGTAATAAAGCATGCATGTCTTTAGGATGAGGAAATAAATGTTTCTAAGAGATAACATTTATTTTGTTTTTGATTTGGTGACTTGGTGGCTAAGCTAGTCAAAAGATATTTTTCAGCCATGATCCATGCCATTAAGTATACTTGCAGCAACCATACAATACCATGACAGTAAGGATACAGCTGGGCTAAACCAGTTAGTTAGTGAAAATGTTCATAAACATTTACAGAACATGAAATATTCAAAACATATGCTTTACCAAATAAATGTAACAAATATTACAGCAGAAAGATAGCAAAGCAAAAATGCAGCAGTAGTAAAAAAAAAAAACCAAAGGTAGTGCAAGAGAATCAATCAGGAAGTGGAGCTGGAAAGTAAGAACTGAGGGCAATACAAGTAAACATAGAGAATACAGGAAGATAATAAATGGCAATGAATCACAATTTGGGTCAAAAAGAAATTCTGCCTATGACAGATTACAATGCCAATTAACTAATTTAAATTAATTAATTAATTATTAAATTAACTAATTTGTATTTCTGTATTGCCTTTCTATATTTTGAATACTGTAGTTTGTTTTCTTTACCTTGTGTTTTGCTTGCATTCTGTTTAACAGCATATTAAAACTTCAAAAGAGACCACAGCTCTCTCTGTTCTGAGTCAGGCAGAAATAAGAACTGATTAATTAAGGACTCATTCATAAGACAGAAAAGGTCACTTAAGGTTAATCACTTGTTAACAGAGGGGGTGGAGCTAGGAACTAAAATTTCTATTTAAGGAGTAAACTAAAACATTTCAGAGCTTTACCAGAAAGGCTCATCCAGACTCTGCTACACTTTGCTGTGAAGGAAAGGTTAGTTTGCTGTTATTTTTGTATTTCTGTATTGCCTTTCTATATTTTGAATACTGTAGTTTGTTTTCTTTACCTTGTGTTTTGCTTGCATTCTGTTTAACAGCATATTAAAACTTCAAAAGAGACCACAGCTCTCTCTGTTCTGAGTCAGGCAGAAATAAGAACTGATTAATTAAGGACTCATTCATAAGACAGAAAAGGTCACTTAAGGTTAATCACTTGTTAACAGAGGGGTGGAGCTAGGAACTAAAATTTCTATTTAAGGAGTAAACTAAAACATTTCAGAGCTTTACCAGAAAGGCTCATCCAGACTCTGCTACACTTTGCTGTGAAGGAAAGGTTAGTTTGCTGTTATTTTTGTATTTCTGTATTGCCTTTCTATATTTTGAATACTGTAGTTTGTTTTCTTTACCTTGTGTTTTGCTTGCATTCTGTTTAACAGCATATTAAAACTTCAAAAGAGACCACAGCTCTCTCTGTTCTGAGTCAGGCAGAAATAAGAACTGATTAATTAAGGACTCATTCATAAGACAGAAAAGGTCACTTAAGGTTAATCACTTGTTAACAGAGGGGGTGGAGCTAGGAACTAAAATTTCTATTTAAGGAGTAAACTAAAACATTTCAGAGCTTTACCAGAAAGGCTCATCCAGACTCTGCTACACTTTGCTGTGAAGGAAAGGTTAGTTTGCTGTTATTTTTTGTATTTCTGTATTGCCTTTCTATATTTTGAATACTGTAGTTTGTTTTCTTTACCTTGTGTTTTGCTTGCATTCTGTTTAACAGCATATTAAAACTTCAAAAGAGACCACAGCTCTCTCTGTTCTGAGTCAGGCAGAAATTTTCCCCTCCCTCCCACGCATTTAAGTTGTCTTGTTAAATACCACTGTCTTTCTAGTTGCCCGCCTCTTATGTTAATCTGACCATATATCTCATTTCTCTCTACTTTCACTGGCTTATGTGAGTAATCACAAAACCATCACTTTTGAAATCCCACCCCTTCAATTATTTAAATTTATTGGCCATCCTACAGTATTTCATAGTACCAAAATACAAAAGTAACCACCCCTTTCAGTCCATCTTGCTGTTTTAAAAATAGTAACTCTCCACTAAACCTTAACTTTTTAAACAGGTAAAACTCAAGTTACCTACTTTCATATCTAACTTCTCTAGTGCACACTGCAGAGTGCATTCTTTTCAATCTTACCTTTAAGCATCCCTGTTACTAGCACTTTCTCTAATACCTAAAAGATCATCTCTACTTGACTCCAAGTAGACTTTTCTCTATCTGTTAAACCTAGCACTTGCTCCTACAGTACTTATTACCTTGATACGGCACTCTTAGAGATAGCACCCCAAAAAGGCAAACCCCCATTTCTCGGTCACTCACGTCCCCCGGAATCTCTTTTAAAGTTTTTGTCTAGTCCTTCTAGCATGTCGAGGGATCAGTTGCTAGTGTCCTCTCCTGCTCAGCTGGTGAACCTGGGAATATTGAGGCAATGTTACAATTGCCTCATGTACACAGACAACCCTCTCCTCCTCCCACAAAACACAAATACATGCGAGAGATGCAACTATACGGCCAAACTGGAGGCTGAGCTCTCTCAACATAGGACTGGCAAGACCAGTCAGGAGGAGAAGGTTACCACACACACTATAGACCCAGTCTCACATAGTACCATCACAACCTCAAATCATACACATAAACACACAAAGACATACTCGGTGGCTCTGATCAAAAATCTACCAAAACAGCAGAGGCCACCAAAGCAGACACCCAAACAACCACCACCTCAGAACACAACACCTGCAACACATAGACCTCACAGTCAGAGTGTCAAACAGTCACAGCCCTTAAGGCCAAACACAATGCCAGACACACTAGTCATTGGTGACTCCATAGTCAGACACACTGACGTCCCGCTCACCAGACTGAGTAAGGAGAAGGTCACAGTAAGCTGCCTGTCGGGCGCTAGAATCCGCCACATAACGCAAGCACTCAGGTCTTTCAACAGCAGGTACAAATATGACTCGGTCATTGTCCACGCTGGTGTAAACGACCTGAGACGTACCTCCTTGGACTACATGAAAAGAGACATTGAGGAGCTCTCTGATTATGTAGCCCAGGCAGGTATGACCCTGACCTTGAGCAGTATCCTACCTTCACCAAGAATGATGCCACAATACAGAGATAAGATGATCAGCTTTAACAATTGGCTTAAACTCTGGTGTCATTCAAAGGGGATCCAATGTCTGTCTGCCTGGGATGACATGCTGGACAAGCCACGCTGCTTCAAGGGACGGCTTGCACCTGTCACCCTGGGATTCGGATATTGGCAAAGGCTCTTGCCACCCCATAGTGCCTTTTTAGGCAAGGCTCAAATTCTAAACCTACGACCCTAGAACACAAAAAAGGAGAAAAACTAAGGGTAATGCTGCTCAATGCCAGAAGTCTAAATCTCAAAATGTACGCACTCGAGGCCCTTCTCAGTATGGAGAACATCGATGTCTGTGCAGTGACAGAAACCTGGTTCAAGGCTCCTGAGAGCACCCCAGCACTATCAGGTTTTACCTCTTATCATGCGTTCCGGCCCCAAAATCCGGACAATACCAAGAAAGGAGGTGGCTTATCCATATTCATCAAAGACACCCACACCTCAAGACTGGTGGCAACGCACGATGCATCGGAGACCATCCAGGTGCAATTAACCATAGGCAAGACTGCTCTGCAAATTGTAGCATGTTACAGGCCACCCTCACAAACTCAGGAACCTCACATGGCCTTCCTGAAAACACTAGAGGGATAAATGTATCACCAAACACCATCATACTAGGTGACTTCAATTACCCTAATATAGACTGGGAACACTACTCAAGCCCAAACACCCTAGCCCAAAAGTTCCTGGAATTCATAAACTCAAATGCCATGGAACAACTAGTCACCATCCCCACAAGAGGAGAAAACATACTTGATCTCATCATCATGAACATGGGAGCACAATGTTCAACACCGGAAGTATACCCCTCACTGGTGAGATCAGATCACAAACTAATCTCGCTGGAGGTCCTCATCCCACCCCCACCTGAAATAAAAAAGACCACAGTAAAGAACTTCTCGAAAGCCGACTTCACACTTCTAAAGACTAGTGTGGTCTCCTTTAAGGCCCCCGAGCCGACGGAAAACAGTACTCAAGCCGCTGAATCACTTACAAATGCCTTCTACCAGCACCTGCAGGACTGCATGGATAAGGCAATCCCAAGCAAAACAAAGACTCTTTGTACCAAAGGCAAGCGTCCACTCTGGTGGACCCCAGCCATAAACAAACTCTACAACAAAAGGAGGAAGCTACTACAAGATAGAGCAAAATCCTTAAAAGGTAAGACACCCTTGATCACTATAAGTAAAAAACTAAGAGCTCTCATAAAATCATCCAAAGCAAATTTTGAGAGAAAAATAGCTAAAGACTCAAAAGACAATCATAAGGCCTTCTTTAGCTATGTTAGAAACCTGGGAGGAAACTCCCAGATATGCTCAGAACTAGTTCAAAATGATGTGAAGATTACTGATCCTACAGACATTGCCAACATACTGGCTGACAGGTTCAGTGCAAACTTCTCCCTCCCCCAAAAGGAGAGATATCTATACCAAGCGATTGCAGCCCCCAAACATCTCCTACGCCCAAGTGAGAACTGCTCTCTCCAAACCAAAGAACACAGCATCCATGGGACCTGATGGTGTCCCCGGCTGTGTGCTCCACGAACTCAACAAGGAATTAAACCCACAGCTTGGACAGCTGTTTAATCATAGTCTTACCTCTGGATACGCACTCCAGGAGTGGCGCACTGCAACTGTGGTCCCACTTCACAAAGGCGGTGCCTCCACCGACCCTGGAAATTACCGGCCCATTAGCTTGACAAGCCTTATCTGCAAAGCCATGGAGAGGATCATAATGGACCTCATAAATAAAGACATAGGGAATTTGCAGACTTTGGATCCATCCCAGTTTGGCTTTGTCAAAGGCAGATCATGCCTTCTAAACTTGGTTGACTTTTTCAAACAGTCACCAAAGCCATTGATGAGGGAAAGGCAGTCCATACAGCCTACCTCGATCTGGCGAAGGCCTTTGATACAATACCCCACTCGGGTATCATTGAAAAACTCATCAGCTTAAATGTTAACCCATACATCACAAGATGGGTTGCAAACTGGCTGAGTGACAGAACCCACAGGGTCAGAGTTGCTGGCGCCATGTCAGACTCAAAGCCTGTCACAAGTGGTGTACCACAGGGCTCAGTCCTGGGCCCACTCTTGTTTGGCATCTACTTTTCCGAAGTACAAGCAAACACAGGAGGGTTATGGCTGACAAAGTTTGCAGATGACTGCAAACTGGGCCATAGTAGAAAACACATCTGACACAGATATCCTTCAGAAGGGTCTCACAGAAACGGATAACTGGTGCCAGAGCCATGGCCTAAAGTTAAATGCCAAAAATGCATAGTCATACCCTTCGGGAAAAACAAGGTTACCCCTAGCTACCAAATAGGTGGCAATCCACTGAGTACAGAAGAAGTTATCAGGGACCTGGGGACCCAGGTTGATAGTAGTCTGTCATTCGACACCCATGTAGCTAAAGTAGTTAGGAAGACCTTCTACATTGCCCACCTTATCATGAAGGGATTCTCATCTAGATCAAGGGAGGTCATAGTCTCCCTATACTCATCACTCATCAGACCAATGATTGAGTACAATGCCCCATTCGGAATGTATCTGACCCGACACTTGCAGCAGCTGGAGAGGCCACAAAAGTTCCTCACCAAAAGGATAAAGGGTCTCAAACATCTGTCCTATGCTGCCCGACTGAAAGAACTCCAGCTCTATTCAGTCGCCACCGCTTGCTCAGAGGTGACCTTTGCCTAACATACAAGGCCATGTCAAACCCAGATTTGATGAATATGCTTCACCTCAAAAAATCTAGATCTGTCAGAGCCACAAGGGCGGCAGACTTAAACCTCGACACGGCTATTAATAGGACGTGCTGGAGGGACAGATTCATCACCCAAAGACTCCCTATGCTGTGGAATAAAATCCCGGTATATGTGAGGCAGAGCACCTCACTGGCCTTGTTCAAGAGAAATCTTGACCAATGGATGGGAGATCGCAGATATACCCCAGGGATTACCTCAGTGTCACTGCTCAACAGAGGCACAGCAAAATAATGGGTATAGTTCCCCATACTAAAGGGGTGGCGTAAGCCACAAAACTATGGGCTAGGCTTGTAAATGCCCTCGGGCAGATAGCCTAGTATGAACCTATGAACCTATGAACCTAATTTCCACAGAATGTGCATCTATGTATGCTATACATCTTTGAAGCAGCTGAGTTTGTACTTTACGAAGCAAGACCGTGATTTCTTTCTGAAGAAAGGGAACTTGTCAACAGAGATAATTTCACTTGGCAAAGAGTTGCCGGAGTCAGAGATTGACTTAATAAAGGATGTTTCACAAATAGTTAATGAGAACTGGAATCATTACAGCAGTTTAGTAGTGCTCCGAAGTCTCAGAACATGAAATGAGTTCAGTATAATTAGCTTACTGGCAAGCGAAAGGAAGTACTTTTCATTACAGGTTCATAGGTAAGTAACTGGCTAGCTGCCTTTTTGGGACATATTAAGTCTTGCCAATTTCCCTTTCAACGGTGAGAATCAAACACTGTACTTTGTAACTGTGAGCTAAACAGCTTAACTATTATACCAACCCCCTGCAAATGAATGGCAGGCATGGGTTGCCTTCAACACTGTTCCTATAAAACAGATGCTATTAGTGAAAACTAGGGATAATTTGTATGATTTTTTTCAACTGTTAACATCCATGGATTGCAGTCATGGGACAATTCACATATGAATGGATCCCAGACAACCCCCTTACAAAGGCCATCACCACCCATTCATCCAAAAGGAAAAAATAAGTCCTACTGCTGAGGGCCTTTATTACCACAGCTAACACACTGGTATAAACACAGCAGCACCAGAAGTAAAAACTTCTCACTAAAAATGCTGAGCCCAAGCCTCTTCCTTTATGTTTAAACACATATCTGATATGGAGTAATGTTGTATCCATTTTAACACCACAAACTGTTACTTAAAAACTAATGATATAATGTAAAATTAAGCTTGTTTTCAATTGTGGGGGGCTGTACCTGCTATTTGGAAGGTTTCACCCCTCCTTATTTACTCAATAATGGAGGCAATAGAATGCAGCATCAAAAAGCACGCAGTGCTCTTACACGAACAGCGATCATGCTTTTTGTAAATTAGCAAACATTAATATAACAAATGGAAATTCAATGAAACACACTCAAATACAACACTGTAAATAACATCTCCAACAAGTTTAAAGAAACATACCTAAGCAAAGATTTAGAAAGTTTCTACTCTCCAAAAGCCGATGTACCAAAAGGGATCAAACATGTTTGCAGATACTATCCAAAACTTTAGTGGAAGCAGTGGTATCAGGGTTTGCACTACAACTTTGCAAAACTTTGCATAACTGATGTGAAAATTGAAGCCTTTCATTTTCAGAATTAGTCAAAATAATCTTGATATTTTCAACACCATAAGCAGAAAGGAAATCATCTTTCCC